>NW_026125052.1:29720000-29812500 GCF_943737965.1 Phodopus roborovskii
GCCTCCTTCCCTGCTTATGAGGGAACCTTTGGATTGTGGTTGCCAACGGAGTCCTGAAGATGCTGCAAATCAGGAAGCAGCTGGGATGAGCCTGGGGTAACCATGGCTTTGGAAGGAGATTGGGACGGAGAGCCAGAAAGCTAGCATGCCTTGGAATGGCTAGCCAGGTTTTCAAGTTAACCCAGAGCAGCCTTGGGGATTGAGTTTCCCAGGGGGGCAAAAGGATGCTAGGACCCAAGGTCTGGATGCCACCCTTCTTTATAGCGAGGGGACTTTTGTTTTCCTGCTGGATCACTCAGGTAACTGAGTCAGGGGTCAGGGTTGGGACAGCTTTCCTGAAGGTGGGGAAGCAGGTCGGGAAGGTGCTGAAGTCTGCACGAGCTCTTACGAGGAGGAGGAAGAAAGAGCTGCGGCTCTGCCAGGCTGCAGTTCAGATGTGCTGGCCAAACACAGAGGGATGGGAGTGGCGGGCTGTGCTTCGGTGACTTGGGTTTGCACTGAGTTCAACCTTGATTCCTCTCCATCTGCACTGATTAAAGCAGCTGTGATGGGTGGCCTGGCGAGGGGCCAGCTGAGTGTAACTGGTAGTCACCTGTTGTCAAGGCCAGCAGTCAAGGGTTACATGTGTGAGCTGCCTCCCTGAATTTTGCTGCTTCTGAAACAGGTAGAGGAGGAAGAAAAGTGGAGAAAACTTCAGAAGTGCGCTACAGGGGCACAGGCCGGGGGCTTCTTGCTGAGGAGGGCGCAGAAAAGCCCAGTGCACCAGACATTAGAAGGCTCACTAGACCACCTGATGCTGATGGCCGTGGGGTCCTGCCCGGTGCTAGATTACTGCTTGTGGTTGTCAGCCATTTTGCCTTTGTTTCCCGAGAATTCGAAGTTCTGCTCCTCCTCAGCGTGGGACGGGACAGAGAGCCAGCGCAGCTGGTGATGGTTTCCTTTTTACCCAGCATGGTGGGTAAATCTCAGTGCTTAGGAGGCAGAGACAGGCAGATCTCTGACTTTGATGTTAGCCTGGGCTACATAGTGGGTTCTAGGACAGCCAGGGTTATGTATCGAGAACCTGTCTCAAAAAACAAAACAAAACAAACAAACAAACAAAAAACCCAAAACCAGTCAACCAAAACAACAACTACCTTTCTGACTCAAGTTGCTTCCTCTTTGTTCCGGCTGAGTGTGAGAATTAGCTAAGTGTGCTGGCAAATTGCTGACAATTGTTAGTGGGAAGGGCTGGCTCTGCCTGAAAGGCTTCAGAGTCCTTCTGTCCTGGTCCCTGGGGAGGGGGGTAGAAGCCTCAATCCTGGCCCCAAGGAGGTTTCTAAAGGTGCCAGTCAGGGAAGGGGTGAGTTTTTAGCAACAGAGGAGCAGGAGAGACTTATTAAGCACGTCAAAATGTTCCTCTCCCTTCTTTACCTCAGTAGGTAAAGAGAAGCAGATCTTAGCCTGCGCTGACTTATTTATTGTTCAGATAATAGGAACTTGCTGCATCTCTCCAAGGCGCCCGGGAACATGGAGTAAGTACCCTGTGTCCCTCTGCCCGTTCCCTGCCAACCGGTTCTGCACCTCCTTCAGAAAGCACGGTGGCTTTCCACTGAGTGCCTTTGGCTCTGGATCTTCTGCCACCTGGGGAAAAGCTCAGAAAAAGAAGGAAGCAGAGACTGGACCCTGAACTCTGGCCCTCCTGCCTCAGAGGGGTGAGCCAAGGAGGCTTAGCAGTTGGATCAGCATAGTTGAAGCCTGTGGAGAGTAGGCTGGCTCAGAAGGCCCAGTCCTCACCACAGGGCCAGCCTGTGTGGGCAGGCACTTCCTTTGGGCAGCATGTAATTACAGAATAGCTTATTTTCCCTCTGTTGCACTGTCTTTAATCCCCTGTCTGGAGTTGGTACCCCTGGCCAGACACAATAAGCGGGGGCAGATTCGTGCAGACAGCTCTGCAGGCGTCCTATCCAGCAAGCATCTGTCACCTTCTGACCATACCTCCCTTACCTGGAGAGGAGCAAGTGATAGTGAGGTGGTCAGTCCTGGGCATGGGGCTGCAGAGATGGAGGCAGCAGATGTCAGGGTGGCCAGTAGCCCTGTAGCCCGGGAGCCAGTGAGTGCTCTGCAGGCTTGGCTGGAGGAGGGATGCCTCTCTGGTCCCCAGGCTTCTCCTCATAGGCTTTTCTCTGTCCAGCAGCTTCCCATGTGACCTCAGGGCCTGTGCATTTCTTCTGCTTGTCCCTGTCTCTGAGGCATGCAGCAGACTGTCTCACACATCATGGGTTTTAGAGGTGTGGTCTTAATCGTGCACATTCCAGGAACTCTTGTACCAGGCTGTAGAGAGGATGCCACAGGAGAGCAGGGTAGTGTGAGGGGAAGGCGCTAGGGGCCCAGGCTTCTTACTCTGGCCCCAAATCCTCCTTCTCCCTTTGACGGGGGAACAGGCCCAGCCTGCCCTTTGTAGCCTTTTGTCTTTCCTCCCTAGAGCCCCCAAGAAGGTCTCTGCCCTTCTAGGAGATTAAATGGTGCACTGAACACTTGCTTTGGAGTCAGGATCCCACTGGATTTAGGTAAAGAAGCTAAGACTCACTAGGTGGTGGTGGTGCATGCCTTTAACCCAGCACTTAGGAGGCAGAGGTGGGTTTTTGTTGTTGTTGTTGTTTTGTTTTGTTTTTTTGAGACAGGATTTCTCTGTGTAGCCTGGCTGTCCTGGAACTCCCTCTGTAGACCAGGCTGTCTCTGCCTCCCAAGTGCTGGGATTAAAAGCGTGTGCCACCAGTGTCTGGTTGGGAACTGTTTGTTGCACCCATTACCCGTTTGTCTTGGTATTTTACAGCTGGAGATCTTCCAATGGGTTCACCCCATGTCTGCTTTGTCCACAAGTTTTGGTGCAGTGCGGTCAAGGTGGTACCCAGGCAGGCATGTCTTTTTTTCTTTTGAGACAGGGTTTCTCTCTGTGTAGCCCTGGCTGTCCTGGATCTCACACTGTAGACCAGGCTGGCCTCTAATTCACGAGAGATCCTCCTGCCTCTGCCTCCCGAGTGCTGGGATTAAAGGCGTGTGCTACTGCCCGGCTGGCATGTCTGAAAGTTGCAGTTGACATCCGTGATTAAGGTGTCACTGGGGTCATTGAAGCTGCTTGTGTGTTCATCCAGTCACACATCCATCCAACAGAAGTTGACTCAGCTTGTGTGTATCTAGCACCATCTGTTCCGGTTCAGCTGGGAGGGCTTGTGGAGATGGGAGAATTCATCTTCAGTTCTATGCCAGATATTGTTCCACAATACTGAACTTAAGGTACAGTAAGACAGCCAGGCCTGCCAATCCAGAATCCGTTCCAGAGGTGCAAGCTGGGGGCCGGGTTGTCCGATGCCTTTAGACTAGAGACAGCTCTGGGCGTTGAGAGCTGTCCCTCCTCAGGAGGTGGCATTTGAACAAGAAGAAGAAGAAGCAAGAGTTGCCTGGTAGCCAGTGTGTCCTTGCACCCCTTGGTATACGGGCTGAAGAAGCAGGGGCCACAGAAGGAAGAACAGGGAGGTCCCAGGCCCCTAAGGGCCCACAGAGCAGGCGCAGGGCTGGGGCATGGGTTCTAACAGTAAAGGATAGGGGGCTGCAGAGACCGCTCAGTGGATAAAGGTCCCAGCCATCAAGCCTGGGACCCACATGATGCCAGGAGAGAGCTGACTCCTGAGAGCTGACCTTTGACCCAGTCAGTCAATCAAATGTCATAAAAACGTAAAGGTAAAGGAGGGTCAGCTGCTGAGGGATTCTTTCTCTGGCTGGGGTATTGCTGTAGGTGTGGAAAAGGTAAAGAAGGGTCGGGAAGGAAAGGTGTGCGTAGGGAACGGGCGTGGGCGCGTGGGGCAGTGCGGAGGTGACCGGGCAGTGGCGGTGTAGGAGGAGAGGTGATGACGGGCAGGCAGGCAGGGTTGGGGTGAGTTTGGAGCTTGAGACATTTCCTGTTCCTGTGGGACAGGGGCCTGGCCGGTAGTGAAATGCAGGCCTTGAAAGCATGTAGGTGGCAGGGGAATCTGCTGCTGTGGCAGAGGTCTCCCTGGAAACATCCAACAGTTGGCCAGGATGAGCTGTGGGGTGAAAGGAGGGAGCACAGCTGGAGTCAAAGAAGGAGGAAGCAGGAACAGGTGTCCTCAAGGAAGAGTGGACCGGATGTGAGGTCACGCCACTCAACCTGACTAGTTGCCCAGGGTTAGCTGTGGTGAGGAGAGAGCGAGGCCGAGTCGCTGTGTGTCTTTCCCTAGGAACGGCTAGCTGTGTTTCCCCCGAGATTACGCCCTGCCTAATTCTTAGTGTTGCAAAATCCTGTCTTGCAAAATAGTGGTACTAGACGGCAAAGGTGGAAGGGTCTTCTTTTGTTTTTAAGTTATTACTTCTGTTTGTGTGTGTACAATTCAGAGCGCAACTTGCAGAAATCTGTTCTCTCCTACCATGTAGGCCCTGGGGCTTGGACTCGGGTTATCATGCTTAGTAGCCTGCAACTTTACCGGCAGAACCATTTTACCAGCCCCAAGTGTTTCTTAAATGCCTTCCCCAGAAACAACATCAGAATTAGGCTCTTAAATAGATATATTTCAGGCAGTGGTAACACATGCCTATTATCTCAGCACTCAGGAGGCAGAGCCAGGGATCTCCGTGAGTTCAAGGCCAGCCTGGTCTACAGAGCAAGTTCCAGGTCAGCCAGGGCTACGCAGAGAAACCCTGTCGAGAGAGAGAGAGAGAGAGAGAGAGAGAGAGAGAGAGAGAGAGAGAGAGAGAGAGAGGATGAGAGGATGAGAACAGACATGGTGATGCATGTCTTTAACCCTAGTACTTAGGCTCTGTGAGCTCAGGGCCAGCCTAATCGACCAATTGACACAATGAGTTCCAAGACAGCCAGGAAAGCCTGGAGAGGCCTGCCTCAAAAAACCAACAATAACAAAAGAGAAAAGCTATCTTTTGGTCTGTGACATCTGATAGAGCTGTGAAATCTTGGTGTAAAGTGTGGGGGAGGGTAGAGAGTGGTCAGAAGATGGGGAGGAGGACTTCCCGCCTCCATGGGTTGAGGGTGAACGAGACTTCTCGTCTTTTTCGTGCTTTTAATTTTCAGTTGGCTTTAAGGGGTGTAGGGGGTTTGGATAGGGAAGAAGGGTCTGCAATCAGAGAGTGAGTCTGGGCAGGGCCCTGGGAAGCAGCTGACGATTTCCGCTTCCCTGCAGGGAGAGCCCCCCTTGGCCCTGGGCCTGTCTACCCGGAAGGCACTCAGTGTCCTGAAGGAACAGCTGGAGGCTGTGTTGGAGAAACACCTCAAAGAGCGGAAGAAGTGCCGGACGTGGAAGGTGAAGCTTCCTCCGGGGTGGCTGGAGCATGGCTGGGTAGGCAGAGGAGCAGGGAGGCCCTGTCTCAGGGACACGCTGTGCTTGTCCCCTGGATAGCGAAGACTCAACTGAGACTTCACATGGTCAGATGTTCCAGTTTCCTGGGAGTGGTGTCCCAGAGGTGGCCTTAGGATGTGGCATATTGGCGCGAGCTGGTAGGCTCACTGCCTGCCTGTCATGTCACCCAGGAGGCATGGGGAAGCAGCTTCCTGCACCTGAGTAACCGCTGCTCCTGTTTCCACTGGCCGGGGGCTTCTCTCATGCTGTTGGCTGTGCTGCTGATGCTGTGTTGCTGTCGGGGCCAGCCAGCCGGGAGGTAAGCAGGGCCCATGACCTCTGTGAGCTTCATTCTAACCCTGGGATAGCTCAGGACTCTGGGGGGACTGTTGCCTGAGCTGGCCCCTAGTGACCCGGGTACAGAAGAATTCCCTTGACCGGGGATGGAGACAGACGTGGCTAGAGTCAGGAAGCAGGCAGGACCACTTTCAAAAGTGGCTAGAGGGACAGGGCGGGGGAGCTGTCTGTGAGGCTGTTCCCCCGGAAACACATGCTGTTCTCTGTGTCCCTCAACTGCAGCCATGGAGTGGAGCTGGTAAATGCCTGTGCCCTGTTCCTGTTGCTGATTCTCAACCTCATCCTCATTGGGCGGCAAGATCGGCTGAAGCGCCAGGAGGTGGAGCGCAGGCTCCGGGGGATCATTGACCAAATCCAAGGTGAGACTGAGGGTCGGAGCATCTGTAGAAAGGATGTGCTGTGACCGGTCCAGACCCAGCCAGCCAGGTCTAGGGTGACAGGCGCCTCCTGTGGCTCTCTTGCTTCTCCAGGCCATCCCAGATGCCACACACAGCTCCTGAGAGCTGCTTCTGCCACAGGCTCCAGCTGCCCTGTTCAGCCTCTCCGCTTTCTGTTCGTCATCCTATATGTCCTTCTGTCCTAGAGCCCCTCTGCCCAGCCCACTTTGTGCCTCTGTTCTGCTCATCTCCACCTGGCTTGCTTCTCCTCCTTTGTCTCTAACCGATAGTCTTGCCCATTCTTCCTGGCCTGTCCCCATGCTGTCCCTCTCTTCCTGGAAGCCATCGCTCATTGCGTGGCAGACAGGTTTATTCCTTCTGCTCTCCCTTCCCACAGTGCTGGAATCATTCCTGGTACACTAGGGAAGACCCCTCAGGGGAGGCATTGATGAAATGTGGGGTGCATTTGCGTGCATGGAATAGGTTTGCAGGCCCAGAGATGCTGTTTCCGTTCTCGTTAGATGCTCTCAGGGATGAGAAGGAGATCAAGTGGCCGAACGCCATGTATCCAGACCTTCACATGCCCTTTGCACCATCCTGGTCCTTGCACTGGGCTTACAGAGATGGGCACCTGGTAAACCTGCCCGTCAGCCTGTTGGTGGAAGGCGACATCATAGCCCTGCGGCCTGGCCAGGAGTCCTTCGCCTCCCTGAGGGGCATCAAGGTAGAGGGAACAACGAGGGAGTGTCTGAAGTTAGTTAGGAGCCTTAGGCTGGGTCTTGATGCTTCCTGCCCAGCTTGGGGGTTTACAAGGGCGCTCGGGCAGGGCTGGAACCTCCTCCTCCTGGTGCTCTGTCTTTTCCTGGACCCTTAAGCCCTAGAAACCCAAGTCCCATAGGGCCCATCCCAGCATTGCTCGTGGAGGGCTCATTGCTAGTGGAGAGACCCTGACCTTGGGAGCTGTTTCTACTTGGCTGGCACTGTCCAGGAAGAGTGGTCTTGCCATCACACATTTAAAATCCTAGCACTGTGGAGGCTGAGGCAGAAGGATTGTGTGTGGGTTCCAGGGCAGTATTAGCTACATAGTGAGCCAAGAAACCCAAAACAAAACAGCCCCCACCTCCCCGTCCCAAAGCCCACAATGCACGGTGACAGGGTGACAGCGTCCTTTCACTCTGCATCACTGCTCGCAGGATGACGAGCACATTGTCCTGGAGCCAGGAGACCTGTTCCCCCCCTTCTCTCCACCGCCCTCACCCAGGGGAGAAGTGAAGAAAGGCCCACAGAACCCCCAGCAACACCGGCTCTTCCGAGTCCTGCAGACTCCTGTGATTGACAACGTCAGGTAGTGCCGCCACCCCCCGCCCTGCTGCCCTGTCCTCCAGTGCTTCCCGTGAGTGACAAGGAAGCGGTCTCCTGCATCCCTGGCCCTGGTGGTGGTAGGCACCAGCTCAGCCTCCTGTGACCATTTTCAGACAGAGGGGATACCATGGCGGTGGCCACAGCCCCTCTCTCAGGGCACTTTGTGGCCCAGGCCGTGGCCAAGGCCGACTAGGGGATTTCAGGACTTGGAGGTATGGCTGTCTGGTGTCTTCCCCCAGGAGAGACTGAGGGTTGCCTCCTTTTTGCAGATGGTGTCTGGACATGGCCCTGTCACGCCCGGTCACTGCTCTGGACAACGAAAGGTTCACAGTCCAGTCAGTGATGCTTCACTATGCTGTGCCGGTGGTCCTGGTGCGTGCATGCCTGTGTGTGTGTGTGTGTGTGTGTGTGTGTGTGCACGCGCGCATGAGTGAGGGGCTGCAGGGCAGGGGACAGGGCCAGACATGAGTGAGCTGCAGGGCCCAGCCCAAGGGACAGTGCGTCAGAGGGGTCAGGGTAAGCCAGCCCTGTGAATGGCGAAGGAAGGGACCTACACTGAGGCTATGCCATCCGGCCCCACAGGCTGGCTTTCTCATCACCAACGCCCTGCGCTTCATGTTCAATGCACCGGGGGTCACTTCGTGGCAGTACACCCTTCTCCAGCTCCAGGTAAGGGTGGCCCTGCTGTGCTTTCTCTGTCTTGATCTTCCCTTTGTGTGGTCCAGAGCATCTCAGGGTTTAGCTAAAGATTGTCTCCTTGGCCTGCCTTCCTCCCAGCTCCTCGGGGGATGGCTGTGAGGCAGGGCATTGCGGGGCATCCCTCCCTCTTTTCCTCCCTTTGGGGCCCTGGCATGTGGTTGGCTCTTTCTCAGGTGAATGGCATGCTGCCCATCCTCCCTCTGCTCTTCCCCGTCCTCTGGGTCCTGGCTACCGCCTGTGGAGAAGCCCGTGTCCTGGCCCAGATGAGCAAGGCCTCGCCCAGCTCCCTGGTACGTTGTTCCAAAGCATCAGAGAACAGCAGCAGGAACAAAAGGGGTTAATGAGCCGTGCCAGGAAGGGGGCACAAGTCTGGTTCCCCCTTGGTTTTAGCATGCTGAGGCCCTGGGAATCTCTGCATGGCTCCAGGTACTTTCTGTTATCAAGTAGGTTCCAGGCCAGGCCCAAGTGTGGGTCCCATGACTGGGGAGTTTCCTGATGCTCTTCGCCAGAGGGGTCAGGAGCCTTGCTAGTCCAGCTGTGTAGACATGGGGGTCTTTGGGAAGGCAGCCTTTTCCTCACTGACCCTCACCCTGTCTGTGCAGCTGGCCAAGTTCTCAGAGGATACGCTCAGCAGCTACACCGAAGCTGTCTCCTCTCAGGTATGAGATAAATGGGGTTTCTTCCAGGCCCCTGCAGGCGCGAGGGCTGTGTCCTTCCTGGATCTCTGTGATTCTATGGCCTTGATCACCAGCTGAGCTTTTGGAGTGGCCCCCCTCATCCCTGTTGTATACGTGCATGACCCGGGCCTGATCCCATGTCAATATCTTGTCCTAGAACCCCGCTTCCCAACATCTCCCTGGACTTTTCTTGATTTGGGCCCTACAGGCTATGTTCAAGGAAATAAGGCTGAGCCCCAAATGGCCTCACAGACTGTCTGTCTCCCACCAGGAAATGCTGCGCTGCATTTGGGGTCACTTTCTGAGGGTGATCCAGGGGACATCGCCAACACTGAGCTACAGTGCCAGTCTGCTGCATAGCTTGGGCTCTGTCACGGTGAGGAGGCCCTGCTGGGAGGTTGCACCTATTGACTAACCCTTCTGGCTGGGTCTGGATTGTCTGTCCGTTTCATGTGTGGCCAAGGGGCAGTTGGATCAGTGCTCCGTCTTTTTCTAAGCCTGTTTCTTTCCCTACAGGTGCTGTGCTGTGTAGACAAGCAGGGCATCCTATCATGGCCAAATCCCAGCCCAGAGACTGTACTGTTCTTCAGCGGGAAGGCAGAGCCCCCTCATAGCAGCCACGAGGACCTCACAGACGACCTGTCTACCCGCTCCTTCTGCCATCCTGAGGTAGAAGAGGAGGTATTGCCAGCTCGCATGGAGTGAGTCTAGGGTGCTTAGCCTCAGAGCCAGGCCTGTGGCCTTGGGAGAGTGAGGCTTAGGAGGGAGAGAAGGGCTCTGGACTCAGATGAAGGACGAGTGGACAAGCATGGTCAAACACGCATTTAATCCCAGCACCCGGGAGGCAGAAGCAGGTGGAGCTCTATGAGTTCGAGGCCAGCCTGGTCTACATAGTGAATTCCAGGACAGCCAGGGCTGCATAGAGAGACTTGGTCTCAAAAACCAAAACAACGAAGAGGAAGGCGTAGGCAGTTAGGAGCCCAGAACTGCCCCGTTTCCCTGACCCTCAGGAGCAGTAGGACTCTGGTCCTAGACCTGTGCCCCTGTTCTCCTCAGCCCCATGAACGCGATGCCCTCCTTGCTGGCTCCCTGAACAATACCCTGCACCTTTCCAACGAGCAGGAGCATGGTGACTGGCCCGGCGATGGCCCCAAGCCCTCTGAGCCCCACCCCCATCACAAAGTATACGGCCGCAGCAAACACCCATCTGGTTCCAATGTGAGCTTCAGCAGGGACACTGAAGGTGGAGAGGAAGAGCCCGGCAAGGTGAGAGGAAGGAGGCAGTGTAGAGAAGCTGCCCTGTGTGTCACGGGCCTTCGTGCCTCCCCTATCAACGGGAAATAGCTCAGTTTGAACCAGTGTGCTCTGGAAGAGCGGGGGAGGCCCATGCGGTCCGTCTTCCTGTAGTCTCCAGGCCTGGTGAGCAGATAGACGGCTTCTGAGGTCTGACCTGAGTCTTGTCTGTGATGGGACTTCGTCCCCATCCAGTTCTTCCCCAGGTTAGCAGCCTCCTAATTAGTCGTGGCTCCCTGGCAGGTGTCCCCAGCTAACACAGACCCTCTTGTTCCCTGCCGCCGCCAGGCTTATTAGTGTAGATCCTATTCTTGATCTTAGCCACAAGGCCAGAGAATAATGGGTGCAGATCCTAAATGGCAGAGAGGGGCTGTCAGCAGTGACAGGAGAGTGTGGTGCCCTCCTGGGGAAGATGGGCTCCCATGTGGGGCTAGTTCTGGGCCTGCTTGGGCATCGGAGCCTTCCCGCACCTCCTCCCAGCTTGGAGCTTCCCTTCCCCTTCCGTTTCCTCCAGGCCCAGCCGGGGACGGAAGGTGACCCCTATGAGGCCGAGGACTTTGTGTGTGACTACCACTTGGAGATGCTGAGCCTGTCCCAAGACCAGCAGAACCCGTCATGCATCCAGTTTGATGATTCCAACTGGCAGTTACACCTTACCTCCCTCAAGCCTCTGGGCCTGAACGTGCTGCTGAACCTGTGTAACGTCAGTGTCACCGAACGCCTGTGCCGCTTTTCCGACCACCTGTGCAACATCGCCCTGCAGGAGAGCCACAGTGCTGTGCTGCCCGTGCACGTGCCCTGGGGCCTCTGCGAGCTGGCCCGTCTCATAGGTACGGACGGATGGCACTGTGGCGATGGCGTTGGGGCGTGGCTGCCTGACTGACTGCTGAGCGTTCAGAGCAGGCCTGGCACTGACTGTCCCTGGCATGGCATTCGTTTGTCACAAACATAGCCACTCTTAGCTTCCTAGTCTGCCAAGATGACTAATTGCTGGGATATAAAGATGGCAGGCGCTGGCCAGGGCAACTAGATTCTGTGTCTCCCTTGTTCCATGGTGTAAGGTGGCCAGGCGAGGCCTGTCTCCTCTCTTAAGTCCCTTCCTTTGTGCTGTCCTTCACAGGCTTCACTCCAGGTGCCAAGGAGCTCTTCAAGCAGGAGAACCATCTGGCGCTCTACCGCCTCCCCAGTGCTGAGACCGTGAAGGAGACATCTCTGGGGCGGCCCTCCTGTGTCACCAAGCGACGCCCCCCACTCAGCCACATGATCAGCCTTTTCATCAAAGATACTGCCACCAGTAAGCTCAGCTGGCTCCCAGACAGACCTTCCAAGGCCTGGTGGGGAGGGGACCACATCCTACCCCATCTATTCATGGGAGGGGAGGCAAGTCAAGTGAATGGTAGATAACTCCCCAAGTTCTCTGAAGTGGCAGGGGACTGGGCTTGGGGACCAGAGTCACCAAAGGATAGCATTGTAGGTGATGCCCTTACTAGTCCATGGTGGCTTACTGACCAGGAGGTCTGAAGGGAGGTCCCTTTCCCCATCGGGGGGGGGGGTACCTTTGCACCCTCTCTAAGGACTGTAGTGTGCTGGGTTAGAATAAGGCAGGAGCTGTTTTGTGGCCTCACTTTTGATGTGGTCTCTTTCCCCATCACAGGCACAGAGCAGATGCTGTCCCACGGCACTGCCGATGTGGTCTTGGAGGCCTGCACAGACTTCTGGGATGGTGCTGACATCTACCCTCTTTCCGGTTCTGACAGGTGACTGAGGGGCCTTTGCAGGTTCGCCTGCCTGTCTAATGGTCATGGACCTCTCAAGACCACTTGTCTTCCTTCCTTCCTACTTGTCTGGCAGAAAGAAAGTACTGGATTTCTACCAGCGAGCCTGCCTGTCTGGTTATTGCTCTGCCTTTGCCTACAAGCCCATGAACTGCACCCTGTCCTCTCAGCTCAATGGCAAATGCATCGAGCTGGTGCAGGTACCCGGCCAGAACGGCATCTTCACCATGTGCGAGCTACCCAGCCCTGTCCCCATGAAGCCGAACACGCGCCGCAACAGCTGGAGCTCTGATGGTACCGTGGGGCAGGGCTGGGCAGGAGCCGAGCGAGCCGTGTTCAGAGCGGCTCCCCACGACGGTCACCTCACTAATGAGTACCTGTCATTGTCTTTCCCTCATGTGTGTTGGCGCTTATGTCCGCTGATTCTGTGCACCTGTGTGGCTGTGTGTGCGGTCCTCTGCGGCCCTCACGCTCATTGGTTTGGGTGTGGCCTCTATGTGTGTGTGGCTCTGGGCTGCCTCCTGGAATCTGCTGGCTCCTCCATGCCCTGCCTGGGCTGCGTCCGGATTGTCTTGCCACATCCTGGCTGGCTTTTGTGCCTCGTGCCCGCCTGAAGAAGGGATCGGGGAGGCGCTGGAGAAGGAAGACTGCATGCAGGCCCTGAGCGGTCAGATCTTCATGGGCGTGGTGTCCTCCCAGTACCAGGCCCGACTGGACATCGTGCGCCTCATCGATGGGCTGGTCAACGCCTGTATCCGCTTTGTCTATTTCTCTTTGGAGGATGAGCTCAAAAGCAAGGTGGGAGGCCCTTTCCACTTGTCCCCACAGACCTTTCTGAGCCCTTCGCCCTCAACGCCATCTGCCTTCCACAGGTGTTTGCTGAAAAGATGGGCCTGGAGACAGGCTGGAACTGCCACATCTCCCTCACGCCCAATGGGGACATGCCTGGCTCTGAGATCCCTCCCTCTAGCCCCAGCCATGCGGGCTCTCTCCATGACGACCTGAATCAGGGTGAGGGCAAAGGCTTGGGGCAGGGCTGGAGTGAGTGTGGAGAGATTCCCCCTTGTTGGGAAGGTTGTACTATCTGCAGGGCGTGGCTGAGCCTCCCAGAAGGCTGGCCCAAGCGAGAACAGGCTTTCATCCCCACAGTGTCCCGAGATGATGCAGAAGGACTCCTCCTCTTAGAGGAGGAGGGTCACTCAGACCTCATCAGCTTCCAGCCTACGGACAGTGACATCCCCAGCTTCCTGGAGGACTGTAACCGGGTATGACGGTGGCATCTGCCCTGTGTCCCTGAAGTGGCCATAGAGCTGATTCAGGAAGTGCAGGGCAGCAGGAGGAGGAGGAGAAGTTGACTCTCTGCTCCCTATCTTGAGACTACTGGCATCTCTGCTTCCTCCAGGCCAAGCTGCCCCGGGGCATCCACCAGGTGCGGCCCCACCTGCAGAACATTGACAACGTACCGCTGTTGGTGCCCCTCTTCACTGACTGCACCCCTGACAGTGAGTGCTGTGGCCCCTCTGAGCCCTGGCGGGGACCAGCTGGGGTGATGCTGTGGAAGCCCTCATTTCAGGGAGCTTCAAATGAGTGCTCATGTGATCATGCCGCTGCCTGGGGTCGCTCCAAAGAGGGCTCTGCTCCCCACTGTCCTGTCATCTTAGCCTGTGGGTTTCTGCCAGCACCTGCACGGGGCTCTGCCCGCCTGACCCTGTGTCTCTCACCTGCCCACAGCCATGTGTGAGATGATAAAGATCATGCAGGAGTATGGGGAGGTGACCTGCTGCCTGGGCAGCTCTGCCAACCTTCGGAACAGCTGCCTCTTCCTCCAGAGCGATGTCAGGTCAGGGACACACCGGGACTGTGGGCCAACTCTGCACCTCAGACCCTGGGTGGACAGACCTGCATGGAGCTAGGGGTCTGCCTTGGCCAGGACCCAGGGGCCTGGGTCTGGTAGAAGAGGGATAGGACTCTCCGGTCTTGTGATTAGAGTTTTTGCAGACTGTAGTTAATGAGTGGATTTTCCCCTTTAATGAGCAGCATTGCCCTGGATCCCCTGTATCCATCCCGCTGTTCCTGGGAGACATTTGGTTATGCCACTAGTACCGCCATGGCCCAGGCCTCCGACGGCCTTTCTCCCCTGCAGTTGTCCGGGCAGCTCAACAGCCTGCCTTGCTCCCTGACCTTTCGCCAGGAAGAGAGCATCAGCATCATCCGTCTCATTGAGCAGGTGGGCCCTGGGGGAGGCACAGGGCCCTTTGGGGTAGCCTTGAAGGTGGAGTGGCCACACGCGATACTTCTGGGTCCGCTAGATCTCATGCTTCCCGCCTTCCTGGCCTGTGGGAGGAGCCAATGAAGCTCCCCGAGGCAGCTGAGTTTGTGCCTGCCCCTCCCTAGAGGAGCACCGTGGGTGTATGGCTTTGACTGAACCTCGCTTGTTGGAGGGCCTGAGAGGCCAGGCAGGGCCGGCTCATTGCTGTCTTTCCTGGTCCTTAGGCTCGGCATGCCACCTATGGCATCCGTAAGTGCTTCCTCTTCCTGTTGCAGTGCCAGCTGACCCTGGTGATCATCCAGGTAAGCCGGGGCCTGCACAGCCATGGCCTCTCTTCGTAAGGGAGGGACAGTTATGAGTCTGAGGAGTCTGGGAGTGCAGTGTGGCCACACACCTCTGTAGCCCTCAGCTTTGGAGCTGACCCCACTGGTAGAAGTCCTCCCCTCCCTGCTGCTGTCAGTCAAGATGAGTAGTCTGTTGGGCGAGGGTAAGGCAGCCTTGGGGTCCACAACTGTGGTGATGTTTTCTTTCCTGGTTTAGTTCCTTTCTTGTCTGGTCCAGCTGCCACCACTCCTGAGTACCACAGACATCTTATGGTTGTCCTGCTTTTGTTACCCTCTGCTCAGGTGAGAGGCCTGGAATCCCCTCTGTGCCCAGCTGGTGGGGCTGGGATGTCATTGTGTATCACAAGGGGCCCAGAGTTTTCTGGCACCCTACTGGACTTGACCTCATCCCAAGATTCCCAGTAGGTGTTCCCTTTGAGAGCTGAGGGATACATAGTAACCACTGTCCCTGTACCCACACTGATTTCAGTATCTCTCTACTGGGGAAGCCACCACATAGCTCCATCATGTCTATGGCAACAGGCAAAAATCTTCAGTCCATTCCTAAGAAGGTAAGTAAGGCAGACCCAGGTTACCAGGGCTTCTCGGAGGCTCTGAGGGTTGGACCTGGGAGTGGGCCTAACCTGGAAGGCTCTGCAGAGGTCAGGGACCTGGAGCGCTAGTGGAGGTGGTGGTCAAACCTGGCAATGAGGTCCCTGGTCCATATTCTGAGGCGTGACCATTTGCTGAGAGCTTGCAAAACGTGGAAAGGGTAGCAGGCACAGGTCTGCCTTGCGGCCCGCGGAGGGGCTGCCTGCCGTAGGACCGACTGTCCTCCTGTATGCCACAGACCCAGCACTACTTCCTGCTCTGCTTCCTGCTTAAGTTCAGCCTCACCATCAGCTCGTGCCTCATCTGCTTTGGCTTCACACTGCAGAGCTTCTGTGACAGTGCCCGGGCCCGCAACCTCACCAACTGCTCCTCAGTCATGCTTTGTAGGTGGGTCCTGGGCCTTTCCCCCCACCGCCCCAGCCCAGCCCGTTCTCCTGTGGGCCCTCGGGAGGCTGAGCCTTTGCCTTCCTTTGGCAGCGATGATGACAGGGCTCCAGCCTGGTTTGAGGATTTCGCCAATGGGTTGCTGTCAGCTCAGAAGCTCACAGCTGCCCTGATTGTCCTGCACACTGGTGAGGACTCTGTCTCACTGGGGATGCTGACTGCTAACGGGGAAGCCCCAAGGTGGGAGGCGAGACCAGGGGCCAGTGGGAGCCTTGACACCCCGCTGGCCAATCTTTCCAGTCTTTATCTCCATCACCCATGTACATCGCACGAAGCCTCTGTGGAGAAAGAGCCCCTTGACAAACCTCTGGTGGGCGGTGACGGTTCCTGTGGTGTGAGTAGTGTTTGGTGGAGGGGCTGCGGGGCAGGACAGGGACCATAAGAGGGAGGGGGACGGGGTCTGGCTGCCCTGCTTGAACTAACTGCACTGGGAAGAAAGCTTCACACAGGGCCACTCTTTCCTTCCATAGGCTCCTAGGTCAGGTGGTCCAGACAGTCGTGGACCTGCAGCTATGGACACACAGGGACACCCGTGTCCACTTTGGCCTGGAAGATGTGCCCCTGCTGACATGGCTCCTGGGCTGCCTGTCCCTGGTCCTTGTGGTAGTCACCAACGAGATTGTAAAGCTGCACGAGATTCGGTGAGCTTGCAGCACACCGCTCATTTGGGCGCTGTCCCCAAACCTATCACCCCCTTGCTGGCGTCCTGCGCAGTCCTCTAGTCTGAAGGGCTGTGCCAGCCTTTTTTCTTTTCCCCTGGTGTTGGAGAGTGAGCCAGCTCCTCTAATATACCCTGCCCTGGCTACAGTCCCAGCACTTTTTACTTTTTGACACAGGCTCATCCTGGCCTTGTCATCCTCCTGCCTCAGCCCCGGAGAAGCTAGAATTACAGGCCTGAACCAGCAGGCTGAGTTGTCAACTGTATTTCAATCTGTTTCACCAGGGTCCGTGTCCGCTACCACAAGCGACAGAAGCTGCAGTTTGAGACTAAACTGGGCATGAACTCTCCCTTCTGAGCCATTGGCCATGGCGGCCATCATTGCCCTGCTTCCTGGGGCTAGAGCCAGATGGACTCCTGGGTCTGGGGAGTTGCTATCACGAATGTTTCAGGGTTTGTGTCTGTGCCTCGTGGCGGGGGGGGGGGTGGGAGGCCCCGCTGTCTTCCCCACTCTGGAGCTTTTCATAAGGAGCCGAGCGAGAGGTTGTAGCCGTGGCTTGACAGGCCTGCCCGGGCTCTCCCCTGGCCTTGTCAGGGGCACTCTTGAATGTATGACCTCAGGCCCTTGGTAAAGGGACCCTCAGCCCCCTTCCCTGTGAGTGGCCTCTCTTTGGGGGTCCCCTCTCCAGACACCCTCCTCTCTTGCATCTGGAAGCCTCAGAGTGAACCTCAGCCTTTGTGATAGCAGTGACTGCTGCAGATGCTGTGCCCTCCTCCCTCCCTCTTCCCGGGGCCAGGGCCAGGCTGTGGTCCTGAGGCCCTGAGGCCCGCCCTCCCCTTCCTCTGGGCTGGGAGATGGAAAAGGGTCCCCCTCACCCTGGAGACCCTGTGTCAGCTGGCCATAAGTCGTCCACAGAGGACCCAGCCCAGGCTCCAACCTTGTTCTGGGAGATTTTTTTTACCTTTTTTTTTTTTTTTTTTTTTTACTGGAAATGAGCCTTTTGGGAATGAATGTCAACTGGTTTATATTAAAATTATAAATTGCTTAAGAAAAACCTGTGGCGGATCCATGAAACAAGCATGAGGCGTTCGTTCCCTCCCAAGACTGCAGCCATCACCACTCCACATCCACAGCGATGAGTGCCCCCAGGTGCGGGTGGAAGGGCAGCCGCAGATTAGGAAGTGTGACACACAGACACAAACACAGCCCCGTCACGTGGAATGACATTTCATTGGAGTTAGTTGGGGAGGAGGTTAATAGTTACAGAGCATGGGACTGGACCAGTTGGGTCCTCCAGCAGGAGGTGGGCAGAGGGTTCGTCTGCGGTCTGAAGGCGTTCCCCACTGCATTCTCTCAGGCAGTTAATAGACAGAATAAATTCCATTTAAAATATATGCATTTCTCTCTGCTTCAAAAAATATTATATACAGTTGTAAAAGGTTGGGCATTAGGGAATCTGTTAATCATGCTGCCTCTGGCCCTGGCCAGCACTGCCTCCCTGTGTGGGATGTCCAGACAGGGGCAGGAGGTGACGAGACCACGGCCACTGGCAGGAAGGCATGCCCCTGCTGTGTATTTACATGTCCTATGTACACTTGCACGGAGGGGACAGGCAGCTCAGTGGGCGGCCAGAAGAGCCCCCTTAAGCACCGAGATGTCACTCAGTGGGGATGGTGCAAACATCCAGCCCTGTCGCCACCTCCTCCTAGAGGAGAAAGCTCTTACCAGGGTCCCTGTTCAGGGGCCAAAGCCGAGCAGTCAGCTGTACACAGGAGGGGCTTACCGGCTCCCACACAGCTGAGGTCCCTGTCAGGTTCTGACAAGTTCTCTCCGCCCCCTTGAGGGTCTGACAGCCCTGCTTAAAGCCATAGGAGGGTCTCTGCTGTGGAAGGGCGCTCCAGCCCAGCCAGCCCTCTCTTCCTGTTCCTTCCTTGGGCGGCAGGGTCTTCTTCCATGTTGGGCCACAGGTGGTGAGTGCTGGCAGGTCACTGTGGGTACCACGGGAGGGAGGGTCACAAGCCAGTCTTGCTCAGTCTAGCATGGCATCCAGCTGGTCAGCCAGGGCGTCAAACATGGTGCTGATGTCGTCCAGAATGTGCTTGGTCGAGGTGGCTGTGGGACTGCATCAAGGGACAGCCTTAAGGAGATGGGCCGCGGATCTGCTGTCTGATGCCACTTTGTACCCCACCTCTTACTGTTTACAACCTCCCAGTAGCAGGAGTTACCGTCCTTCCCTTACAGGTGAGTTTGTTTAGAGGCTCATGGACGAAGGGCCATGTCTGCAGGAATCTAAAACTACGAGGCCCTGGCATCTCACTAGAGGCGCTAGTCCCAGACCCTGCCTGCAGCTCCCAGTGCTCCCGAGCCCAGCCCCCTCCTCGCACCCAGCACCCAGCTCACCCCTCTGGCTCCTCGTTCCCGGTGCAGATGCTCTTCTCAGCTGCCCTCAGCGCAGCCGCCAAGGATGAGCTGGTTTGTTCCAGTCTCTGTTGGGCCCGGCCTGGACACACAGGCCCAGTACTCTCAGGCCTCGGAGGGGGTATTGGGCGGGGGCCCAGCCGAGGAGCCAGCTTGGGGCCAGAAAATACCAGCTGAGTGCAGGCCACAGACACAGGCTTGGGACTTGCTCCTGCAGAGACAAAGGCGACCCACCACGTGACTTGGCTAGCTGTGACTGCACAGGCAGCCTTCTGACTGCAGGTCTCACTTCTTACCTGCTCCAGGCACTTTGAGGAAGGCAGCAGAGGGGGCAGCTGGGGGCTCCGATGGCAGAGCTGTCCCTGCAGAGGTCCCTTGGTGGCCCGGGGGCTGAGGTTTGGGGCTGAGATTTGGGGCTGGAGTTCCTTGAGTTGAAAGGCTGCTAGGCTCAGACCGTGGAGGGTTAGAGGAAGTTGAGGGAGGGTCACAGGGGGTCTGGGAGGACAGGGGAGCAGAGGGGCTAGAGGTGTCACCACCCACGACTCCAAAGGCCAGCAGTGCAGTCTGGAGTGGCTCTCTCTCTTTACATTTGGGCCTCCGTTTGACAGTGTCTGACTCTGTGAGGTTGAAGTCAAGGCCAGGGAGTACAGGCGTCTCCCGGGGTGGGGGACCGGCTGGCTTCGGCCGCTGCTTGATAGTCAGGTTCCCTTCCTCTGCGAATGGCAGCCCTTCTCCAGAGCTGCCCCGAGACGGAGGTGTCCCCTCAGGCCCAGGCTCCTCCTCTTCTGTGTCCGACACAGGGCCGGTTGGGGCAGAAGGGCCGGGGGGCTCTGAGGGGCCAGCTGGTTCACTCAGCGTTCTTCTCCGGGGACCTGTGGCCCCATCCTTGGGTCCTGGGCTTCCCTCTGGTGGAGGTGGCTCGGTGGGGCCAGAGACTGAACTGAGGCGCTTGGGGGGCGGGGGTGGGGGACCTTTCCGACGGGCACGGAGGGCGAAGGACTGGCTTCGGGGGGTCCCTCGTGTGGGGGTCAGGCTGGGACTAGTCCGGGCAAGGGTGCTGCGTCCCGGTCTCCGAGTAAGGGTGGCGTAACTGCCCAAGGCACTGCCCACCGGCCCTTCAGCCTCCCCGTCAGCCTCTCCCTCAGCAGGGCCAGGGCGGCTCAGGCTGTGGGACCGGCGTTTGGGCCGAGGTGGGTCTGGAGGAGCCGCAGGAGAGCCAGCCAAGTAGGAGAAGGCCCGGGGAGCACCGGGAGGTGGCCCTGGGGCTGGGCTAGAGGGTGAACTCTGTGGGCACATAAAGACATAAGGGGCGGGACCTTGGCCAGGGAGTGAGGAGCAGAGGTTAGAGGGGCGCTCTGTACCCTCTGGAAGGTTCCTCTCCTGCGGGGCACTGGGGTCACTGACACTGGGCTGGGAGACAGGCTGCTCCTGAGAGTGACCAGACCCCCGGGAGCGCGCACCGATGCTCTCCTGGCTGGGGGACCGGGCAGGGGGCAGGGGCAGTGGCTCTGGGCCACCCCCTGCCTGCATAGCTGCCTGTAGCTCTGGACTCAGCTCACTGCCCTGAAAGGTGAGGAGACGGAGGCCAGCCATGGCCGGACCGTCCCCATTCTCCAGGCCTTCGATGGCCATCAGCTCTGGACCCCTGGTCAGCCGGCGTCCGCCCTCACCCAGGGCCTCCCCATGCAGCAGGCCGCGCCGAAGTTCTGCCAGCCGCTTCACACCGAGCATGAGCTTTTTCTGATGCCCTGGGAAGGGTAAGACAGAAGCAGATGGCTTAGCTGGGTCTAGGGCTGTCCTGTTTGCCCTGCAGAGACCCCTCCTCCCCCCTTTCCCCTTCTCCCAGAGGTAGCTGAAGTCCGGGGCTGCCAGGAGGCCGCAAAGTAGTCCTCACCCAGCTTGTTCACGCCTATCTCCTGCAGCTCCTCCCAGGTGAGATCCGCCACCAGCCCCATGGAGTCGTAGCCGCTGCTCACCAGCTGCTTGTGATACTGTGGCAGCCCCAGTGCACACAGCCACTCCTGCAAGTCCGCCTGGAAGAGTACCACCATCGAAACCTGGCTCTCCCCAAACAGGAAAGGAAGCTTGCCCCTTCCCAAGGCCACCGCCCTGGGCAAGAGCCAAAGGGCCCACCCTGTCCGCCTGCTCACCGGGATATAGGTGGGCAGCCACTCAGCAATGCTGAGCTGGGCAATCTCTGAGGCAATCTTCTTCCGGTGCCCAGGTTTGGTCACCCCAATGGCCGTCAGATCCTGTCACACAGGGCATGGACATCAGGGCCCTCCTCTGCCTGCTGGGCCTTCCCTTCACCTGCCACAGGACTTACCTCAGGTGTCATTCGACTGATAGTTGGCACATCATAGCCAGCCTGCAGGAAGTGGACTGTGTAGCCTTCCAGCTGGAATTCACTTAACCAGTTATGAATGGCCTGCGCATCCTGGGGCATGGCGAGAGGGGACGGAGAAGTCGGCTGAGAAAGGGACTAGCCCACCGGCCCGTAGCTTCCCCAGGGCCAGCTCTAGGTGGGTACCAAAGCCCTCAACTCTCTGCCAGGGCCTGAAGCATATTTCTCGGTAGAAACCTCACCTTCCCTTCCAGAAGCTGCTCTGGTCTCACATCCTGGGTGAACGTCTCCCCAGAGCGGTAGCCGGCCAGAGGGCGGTGGCTCAGGTTGTCTTCCAGGAAGGAGAGAAAAGGTATCCTGAGTGGTTGGAGGAGGGGTGGGCAGGGGCGTGGCCTAACCTCTCCACCTGTACTTCCCCGCCCCGCCAATACCCTTCTTACCCGCCAGGGATGGGGCGTGCAGGCCGGACAGCAACTGGTCCTCACTGGCAGAGGGCAGTGGCTAGAGACAGAAAAAGAGGCTGCTCAGTACATGGACAGCGGGCACCAGGCAGGCGCTGCCCAGGCCCAGCTGTCCTCTTCCTACCTGAGCATTCTCAATAAGGAGGCCAGTGCCGTGGCCATTGGTGCCTTCGGAACTCTGCCCACTGCCAGCACTGCGGATGCTGCCCTCGCTGCCCTCGCTGCCCACGCTGTTCCTGTCACCTGCTGCAGGGGGCAAAAGCATAAAGGTCAGAGGCGGCACGGCTAACAGCTGACTGGCAACTTGCCAGCGCCCAGCGCCCCGCACTGCCTTCTGGGAGAATGTACCTGGACTGTCTGGGCTGAGGCCCACCCGAGGGAGCTGGCCATAGGTGAGAGGTGGCAGGGGGTCATCAGCAGAGGGCTGTGACATCCGGGAGAAGCTTGGCCGCAGCAGGGTAGGTGCAGAAGGGAGACGGGCCACGGGTATGCCCACCCGCTTGCTGACTACCTCAACGATGCCCGGGGGAAAGTAGCCAACGCGGTCTGTGCCCCTTTGGCTCTCATGGATGTGGCCCTTCCAGCGGCCGTCGGGATGCTGTTCAAGCACCTGTTGTGACAGGGTGTGGATGGAAAGGGCAGTCACTATACCGAGCAAGTGGCAGTGGCTGTCTCTGCAAGCTTGGTCCAGCGGGCCTGGTCCATCTCTTCCCTGCACAGAGCTGACCTCTACCCGTTTGGTCACCAATGCCAGCCCAATCTCCTTGTACCACAGGGTGTACAAACAATGATACTCTATTCCCAGTTCTACCACTCGCTAGGTGTGTGACCTGGACAAGTCCGTTAGCTTCTCTAACCCTCGACTTTGTCATCTCAAAAGAAAATGATAATGGTACCAATGTTCCCTAGATCTAAAAAGGATTATATGAAAGAGTATATAAGGATTTAACCTGGCCTAGTACCACAGCAGATGTACAAGTAAGTCACAGCAATTGCTTGTCTTATGAAGGATGTATAGGCCCCTTACCGTGATGACATCTCCTGCCCGGACATTGAGTGCGGTGGGGTCATGAAGGTTCCAGAAATCCTTAAGCGCCCGAACCTTCAAGATCCCTGAAGCCTCTGAGAGAAGGGGTAGGGCAGGTGTCCGTTATGGTGTCCCCAGCTGACTTCCCCCACCACACCCACTGTAAAGGCTCCCCAACCCCCGCCCCTGCTAGGTCCTCCTCCCTCCCACTCACCCCGAAGTAGCTGCTTGATCTCCCGGCTGGCCTGGGAGGTTGTAAACTGGTTCACGATGTCCAGCGCCGTCTGGTTGTACGTGTTCCGGATATTCACGTCCACACCTCCCTGGGGTTCACAGTACCACAGGAGTATGTCCCAAGCACTTTGCCTGACATTTCTCCTCTAGTACTCCCAACTACCCAGGAGGTGGGTGCTGTTATTAATCCCAGCTTTTAGAGATGATAAGCATGAAGTTTCAGACATCAGGTTAAGAGACAGCCTTGGTGTCTAAACCAGTCGGGTCTGCTCTCCAGCCACAGGTCTTAGCACCACAAAACACCACGGCCTTCCCAGCTACCCTCAGCACATACCGGTAGGGCCCTCTGTGCCCACACCCACCTCTAGGAGCAGCCGCACCACCTCGGTTTTGCCGTATAAAGCAGCCTCGTGGAGGGCGGTGCCCGTCTTGGTTTGGCGGTTGATCTCAATACCAGCTTTCAAGAGCTGCCTGTGGCGGGCAGAGGGTGTGAGGCGGCTGGGTGGGGGCAGAAGATTGCCAGGGGTGTGGGGACCGCGACATTGAAAGCAAGAGTGGAAGCAGCAGCAGAGAACTGGAGAGATGGCTCCGTGGTTAAGGGGGTGCTGCTCTCAGAGAGCCCCGGCTCAGTTCCCGGCACCCACACCGGGCAGCTCATAACCACTTGGAACTCCAGCTCTACGGTCTCTTGCAGGTAACCATACTCACACGCACGCCCCCCCCCCCGCCCCCAGAATGCATGGCGTGCAGAATAATTTTAAGAAGCAGCAGGGAGGCACTGGTTAGAAACTAATGGTCCCACAGGAAGGTTGAGGAAGTGGGTGGGTCCCCTGGGGTACCTGATGACTTCTCTGTGGCCATTCTTGGCAGCCAAGTGCAGGGGTGTGGTGTAGTTGGGGTCACACGGATCCTTTGCCTCTCCCTCCAGCAGTGCCACACATAGGTGGCTGTTCAAAAGCAGCTGGGCCACCTACAGTGTGCAGTACCCAGTTGGAGCCCCGTCCTGAGACTAAACAGAATCCAGCACCCAGCACCCCGGGGCTATAGACCTCACCTTGAGCCGCCCAAATTCACAGGCTAGGTCTAGAGGTGTCTTCTTCAACTTGTTGACTAGGCATGGGTTAGACTGGTGTTGGAGAAGCATCTCTGACTGGGATGGGGGAAGCTGAGTCAGGGAGGCTGGCCCCTGCCTGGCTCCTTGCCCCCACATCCCCTCAGGCAGGCTCACTTACCACCTCATAATGCCCATACTGTGCAGCCAGGTGCAGAGGGATCTGACCGTCCAGCGAGGCAGCATTGACGGCCGCAGAAGCCCGCAGGAGCAGCCTCACAGGCTCCAGCCGGCCCTGCCAGGCTGCATAGTGTAGGGGACGCATGCCTGGCAGGAGGAAAAAGAGATGCTAAGAGGGGTCAAGGGATCTAAACAGAGAATGGAGCCGCCCTGGCTGGAAGGAAAGAGCCACACACATATAGCAATGCTAGCTTCATCCGGGTTTGCTTAGAAAAAGGTCCTAAATGAGGCTGAAGTCAGTCCTCGCTGTGCCCACCACAGATGATCTACAAACCCAGGACAGGACTATAACTTCCCTGAGCTTCCTCGTCTAAATAATGGGAGATCCGATTTATATACTGTCTCCAGAAGGAGGCCATTCACGAGCTCCCACACACACCCCTCTCAGTGTGTCCCAACAGGAGTGAGCTCTGGCCCCCAGGGCTGCAGTCGAGGCCCTGCTTTTCCCACGTGGTGCGGTACATTGGGCTCTCACCATTGCTATCCCTGATGTCGACAGTGGCTTGAGCCTCCAGCAATAAGGCTATGAGCTCCAGGCTCCCCCCCAAGGCAGCATGATGGAGAGCAGAGAATCTGGCATGGGGGACATAAAACGGGGGTGTCAGTGAATAGTCTCCTACCCCAAGCTCACTCTGGGGGCCGGCAGTGATGGGTTACTTGCCCCCCTGTGCCTGCCAGCCCTGCCGTGGGAGCGCACAGCACCCGGGCCACAGCATGAAAGGGCTCAGTGTCTTGCCTGAGAGGCCCATTTGTCTGGCATCCCCCACCCAGCCTGCCCAGAGGAGGGGGCCGTGGGAGCAGAAGCCTGAGGGCTCCTACCCTCCAGGGAGAAAAGGGGCCCAGGAAGAATCTGACCCAAGGGGGCCCCTCCACTTGCTCAGGGCTAACTCCAAGGGCAGGTGGGTGGGCAGGACCCCCTCCCTCTGGCCCTACACAGGCAGGATCCAGGGCTCACGGCAAACACGCTTCAAGGGCCGAGTCTGAGGGAGGGGACTGTGGGCTCCAGGCCCATTTCCTCTCACCCAATCCCAGGACCCCACTCTTCCCCAGGCAGCACACTCACCCATCAGCATCCTGGTAGTTGATGTTGAGTCTCTTTGTGGAGCCGAGGAGCTCTGGAGGGGGGGGGGCGGGAGAGGGGATCAAGAGAGGGGCCATCAGGGCACATGGCACCAACAGCTCTGTCCATACCCTGTCTTCACCCGGCACTCCCGTTACCCACATCCGAGGACCCAACCGACCTTTCGGTGTACAGAAGAGCACCTGCCCCATGGCCTTTTACAGGTCCTGTCCCTACGGCTCGAGGGCGAAGAGTCCAGGAAGCCACCGCAGTAGCAGCCTGGCTTGTCTAGAGCCCCTGCCCAGCTTGTTTATAGACGCCAAAGGGGGCGGGAAGGGGTATTGGCATGACATGCCTTCAATAGGACAGGCCCACGGGGTACATGGTTGGCATTCCTGCCTGAATGGGTTAGGGAGAGTCACATTGTCCTGTCAGGCCGAGGGGAACGGGCATTGAAAGAACGGGGGAGAGGGGCCCTTAAGTATGCAAGGGCAGAGAGAAAGTTGTTGACGAGACTGGGCTCCAAGCACCCCTGAGTAGGACCTGGTGGGCAGGGCCATATGGAATATGAGTACACTACTAGCCCAGGCCCATGCGCCAGCCCTGCCAATTTGGGCCACTTAACCTACAGGACCCGATCTCCACAAAGATAGGCTGGTCATAGACTCTGCCCCCAGAGGTGGTCAGGGTAGTGTCTGTCCTTTGTGGGCATATGAATGATGACAACCATAACAGTTTAGCGCTCCTGACACGATGGCCAGGACACAGGTCACCATACCCAAACTGTCTTCCGGCGTTTCAGTGGATCTCTGTCTGCCTGGGGAACGCCTGCCGACTCGATACCCACAAGCTTTGACTTGGTGGGTCCCTCACTAGAGAAGCAGTGACCCTGCCTCCTGGGACAGGACACACTCACAGTTGGACCCACCGGCACACAGACCATGCTGGGGAGGTCCTTGAGGTATCGGGAGAGAAGCCTTGTCACAGGCAACCCCTGCATCCTGCTGGAACCCACCCTGCTTGGAAGGAGTGGGCCTGGCTCAGCCCAGGCTGGGCAGGGTGCCAAACATGCTGGTCCAGGCCTGCCCCCCAGGCCCTAATGGGCCCCCAAATACCCCAGCAGTCTGGGAGAGGCTGGGCCTCATTCCATCAGGGAGGGAGGCAAGGGACAGGGAGGGAGGGAGGGACACACATAGGTGGAGCTGAAGGGCTCTATACTAAAAAGGTAAACACAGAACCAAGAAGAGGCAGGGCAGAGAGTGTGTGGGGGCTGCTGGGAGTTAACACAGACCTCCCAGACTCCCTCTCGCCCCCTCTGACAGTCCTTATAACACAGAACCTTTGGGGGGGGGTAGGGGAAAGAACAGGAGCTTCGGAAGCAGGAAGTGCAGGGCCCAAAGGCTACTCTGTCTTTTCTGGGCTGTGACTTTGACCCCCACGGTGCCTCTTTATGCCTCAGTGAAGACAAGATCCCAAGAGAAGAGAGCAAGAGTCCTTCAGAGAACCTTCCCTTCACTAGCCTGTTCGTTAGAAGAGTCTAGGCTGGAGCAGCTGGGTGGCTGGATGTGTCTGTCCACTCTAGGGAGGGGCAGACAATGTGACCGGGTGGGGGGGGGGGACGACGACACACACACACACAGGAACAGGGGCAGGGCCAGAGAGGTGGCTCTGTTCTTTCCAGAACAATAGCCGGAAAGGTGGTGGAGGAGAGGCCCACAGAAACTGGGCTGGGGACCCTGGCAGGAGGGCGGAGGGTCCTGGTTCCTGGTGGAGGCTCCAGTCACTTCCGCTGTGGCATAACCTTCTTCCTCAGCTTGGCTCTGGGGCTGGAAGGGTCACCGTGTCTCAGGCCCAAGCAAAGGATGTGAGTTCAGCCAGCCATCCCAGCCCATCCATTTCCTCTAGCCAAGAAAGGAGACCTCAGAGGGAGATGGGGAGGGGCAGGGGCCAGGGGCCAGGCGGGTGCAAAGGCATCCTCCCAGCAGCCTGCTCCTGAAGAGGGAGCACAGCGCGTAGCTGATATCTACAATCTATCAGCTGGAGGCTTTCCGTCCTTTGCTTTGGTACAGGGACCCTTCACCCCTCTTGGAGAACTGCGCTGGACTCAACTAAACTTTATCACCCACAGAGTCCCAGGCTCTGTAGCATAATTTCAATTTGGGGGACTCTGTGTGTTTAGAACACCCCCCAGGTGACACTGACTGAAGGGGACAGAAACCAGTGATCACCGGGGACACAGAGAGAAGCACACCGGCTTATCTCTCATCTGACCCCAGGGCTATGTGACCTTGGGCAAGTCACTAACCTCTGAGAGCCACTTTCCCTTATCTGTGTAATGGCTACAGAAAAACCTACCTGTCAGGAAGCAAGGGGGTGGCACTATTTCACAAACTCCAAGGCTTACAGAGGTCACCTATGATCTTTGACCTCTCAGAGGAGGCCCGATGCAGGGACTTAATGAGGAGGCGCAGGCCTGTGTCACCCTGTGTCTGGACCTGTATGCTGTATAGGTGAGAATCCACACCTTGGATGGAGGGAAGGAACCTCATCCCCTACACTTTGCCACAGGACAGAGAGGGACATTTTCTGGAGCCTACATGCCTAGTTGTGAGGTTCCCGCCAGCAGCCAACCCCTCTTACTACCCTCCGATGGGCCTCCCTCTCTGAGGCGGCCAAGGCTGAGGCCAGCAGCAGTGTGACCAAGGCCCCACCGGGCAGGTGGCCAAGAGCAACACTGAGGTGAGCAGGCAGGAGAGCGGCTTCCACTTAGCCCTTCAGGCCCTCTCCTGGGGACCAACTCGGCACCTTCCTTCCATCTTGTTCACCCTCATGGCTTCCCCAGGATGAAAGCACCTAGGGGCACAGCTCCACCTCATGGCTGGGTCTCCACCCTGCTGTGCAGGTGGGTGCACGCCATTAGAGTCTTTCCTTCTGGCACCAACACTCCAAGGTGTGGGTGGGGATAATAGATGTCTCCAAGTAGCCTGGGGATCCCTTCCTGTGTACAAGACCCAGGTGTGTCTTGGGGTTAAAACCCCAATGCTACAGAGGAGACCCTCCCCTCAGGGAACACTTTCTCTAGCCCCAGAGGAGTAGGAATAAGTATCCATTGATTTAAGTCCTGAAGGAGACAAGCCTAATGGTCTGGAAGAGTCCAGGGTTCTGAGGACTATTTTCCTGGGGTGGGTGTGAGAGGTAGTGTCATCACAGAGGGTCCTGAGAGATGGGACTTAGTGGCCATCCATGCATCCAGCTCTGGCTGCCCTGTCAGGGATAGAGTCCTTAAGGGTTGTGGAAACTGCTAGAAAATTAGCATCGGCCACACACTCCCAAGGAACACAAGGGTGATCTGGGGAGAAAGGACCTTTAGTCCATATGTTGTTGTGAGTCCCTGAGAAACTGCTCTCTGAGGGGCGGGAATATGATGCCCAGGGTGGTCAAGCACTTGTGTGCCAAGTGTGAGGTCCTGGGTTCTAAGCCTGACAGAGACAGCCCCAAACCAACCAACCCACGACATCAGAGACCCAACGGCTGTTTCCAGAGAGGTTTTCCAAACATCCTCACGATGTTCAGACATACACACAGGAAAGCTATGGTTGTATGTGGACGGGGTTGGGGGGGGGTTGCCATGGCACTCTATTCAGACTTTTCCATCCCATAACCAAGTCTCACGGAGCCATCTGAAAAGCCAGCTACCAACAGGCAACCTCCAAAGCTCAGTCCAGTTCTTAGAACAGAGCCGGGCACACAATAAACAACAAAAGCATAAACGGAGTGCTCACTTCGCAGGCCAGGGTCCCACAGCTCAGAGCTGTTAAGTGACTCGCCTGGAGACACAGAGCAAGAAGGGACCGGTTTTCCTCCCTGGCTGTCTTGCACTGAGGCACTTCTTGTCTACAACACGACAGTCCTTCTTTCTCAAGTCTGCAAACCCAAGTGGCCCTGCCCTCCGCCCTCCCTCTCCGAGCTTCTCTGCACAGCCTGGGTACTCAGAAACCGGCCCCAGCTGGCTGCCCTCCCCACCAAGGACTCACTTGTCTTTGCAGCCTTCACTTTAGCTACCAGTTTCTGCACACAGGTCACATCTCCGTTCTTGACAGCGAGGATCAGCTCCTGTTCACGACCCATTCTGAGTACTGCGCCAGGCTCTGGGATTCAGAGCCCGGGAGAAGCAGGACGCTGGTTCAACCGAGCGAACGAACGAACGTCAGTTCGCCATGCCCCCGTCTTTGGAGGACTCCTGGTCCTGGGGGAACAAGTCTGGTGTCCCAGGCAATGGGCTGCTTGTCAGGCAGAGATGTAGTCCCTCAAGGTGCTCTGGGAGCTGCTACCACCGGCAGGAAAGCCAGTCTCCAGGGGGAGGAGACTGGAAATCTGGACTAAGATTAGCCCGCAGCTTCCGACGGCCTTGGGATGGGCTGGGACTGGGCCCGCCAATTTTCCTGGGTTAGCTGGGAAGCGCCAGTGCCCATCCAGAGAGCAGTCACCATTCCCTCTGGCGTGAGGCAGTGGCCGTGGAGAAGTCCTGGAGGTCTGGAAAAGGCACAGGTCTTCAGCTCAAAAGCTGGGTCACAGCCAGAACACAACACAGGAGGAATAAGACAGGACCTCTAGAGAGCCCCAAATAACTATGGCTGCCCCGGGAGTCATGGAGGGTCTGAGCCACTCTGGGAGGGGAGGAGGCTGCTGTACTTGAGAGAAATATATACACGCAAAGGGGAGAGGGGTGGTATTGCAGGAGGGAGGGTGAGTTCCTGTGTTCTATCGCACTGGGCAGCTCCTCAGCCTTGGGCAGGAGGGGCCCTGGCAGCAGGAGACACTGGGGTGGGCAGGGCCAGCAGCCCATTCTCCACAGCCCCGGGCTCTGACACCCACAGACTACAGGCGGGGCCAATAGGGCCTGGAGAAGAGTGGCACCGGCAGATGGGCAGGGGTCACTCCCCGTCCAAGGTGTCTGTCTGACCTCAGACTCCACTGTCTGGGCTCCACTTAGAGGGTGGAGTGGGGAGCTCATGCCCCTCGTTTTCTGCGGGCGGTCTACCTGTTGGATAGGGAACAGCACCTGTTGCTAACCCTTCTGTGGCGTGAGGGGGCAGCTGGGCAGGGATACAGGGCTTGGGCACTGCTAGCCAGCTGCCTCCCGAGCCTGAACCTGAAACCCCAACCCTCGGCTTCCCGCAAAAATCCTTAAGTCAGTTCCTCGGCGGCGGTGATTTTGTTGCCAGAATCTTGTGGCATGAGACTCGTGCAGGCCTGGGGGCCCAGGTGGGGAACCCCTCATTCCTTGTAAATCCTAAACCCAAGCCGGAGGGCACTCCTCCTCAAAGCCCGCGACCCGCACCGGGGGAGGGTGCTCCTGGCAGTGCCTGGGGTCGGCTGGCTCCCCCGCCCCTCGGAATGCCCCTCTAGCGCCGCGCAGCTCCCCGCAGCCAAGCCCAGCCCCGGCCGACCCCGGGAACAAAGCGGCAAGAGGGACCCGGAGACTCAAGAATCCGAGGGATAGATAGAGGAGGACGAAAAGGGGGGCTCGGAGAAGGCGGAAGGAGCGCAGAGATGGAGGCGCCCTGCGATCAGACAAGAAAAGTTAGTTTGCGTATGTATGCTCTCAAGGGTTCTGAGCCCCAGCCGGGGGCCCGCAGACTCACCTCTCCCGGCCGCCCCGCCGGGGGTCCGGCTGGCGGTGCTCACTCAGTCCCGGGCACTCAGGACGCTGGCTTCCACTGTCCCCCCCCCCCCAACCAACCCCTTTCTCCTCCTTTCCAAGGCCGGCTCGGCGCCTCCCGCAGGAAATCCCGCCCCTCCCCCCTCCCTCCCGCCGGATCGGGATCTGGGGACTGTCCCAGCCGCACAGTAGGATTGTCAATCAGCACCCTGGGTCCCGCCCCAATCCTCACTAGGCCCCGCCCCCACCAGCCAGTCGGGATCCGAGCCACTGGGATCAGCGCATGCGCGCAGGTAAAGCTGCTTGGGGGTGCAAAGTAGCTTCGTGCTGGCTGGGGATCCCGAGAGAGTTTGGGCTCTAAGTCTCGACCAGAAAATGAGGTGTGAATAGGAGGAGAGAATAGAGGATGCTTTGGCAGTTGAGCCTGAGGACCCCACCAGGACGGGGATCCCTTCCTCTTCCTTCGCCCCATCTCTTCCCCGGTTGCCCGCAGCGACCTTCGTCCACGATCAGAGTCGCTGAGCCACGGCGGCTGGCTGGGGCAATGGTGCCACCTAGTGGTGAGCGTGAGGACGAGTCGCGGTGTCACGGCGGGGACCCCAGCCTTGAGGAGGTGCTTTTGGAGGCTGGGGTGGCGATTCAGCACCAGGGTGAGCCGGACAGCGCCTCACACCCCTGGCCTTTGAACCCTGCTTCGGAGCTCCTCTGGACAGATGCTTTTGGCCCACTCCGAGTGTGTCTGGACCACTCCTGACGTTCCCACGTGGCCTCCAGTGGGAGTGCAAAGCTGGTATTCGAGGACTCGCTGCCCTCCCTTCTCTACGCATCTCTTTCCTCTTGGTGGCAGAGCGCCAGGCGGGTCAGGGCTGCGGAGAGGAGGGTCACACTTGGGATGGTTCACACTACATTCCCAGACGCCAGGTGAAGTTTTACTAGAGAGACGGGGGGGGGGGGGGCAGAAGCGCTGGAAACAGAATAGGTGAGCTTCCGCACATCTAGAAACCTGCAGATCGACCTCGCTCCCGCGGTCTGAGGGACACGTGCTGGGACGCGGGGCAGGTAGGACGGAAGGCGCGAAGGCAGGGGGTGGATTTGCGGTCGGGAGTAGAGCGCAGGTCGCGTCCGCGGGCGCTAGGACCGCGCGGAGTTCCGGGGTGGGCGGGGCTTGGGCGGTGCGCGCGCAGCCGCAGACGGCGGCCCGATGGAGCCCGACTCGGATCCCGCGTCCGTGGAGGTTCCCGCGGGGCGTGTGCTCAGGTGCTGCGGGCTCCCGGCGGGGCGTGGGGGCGGCGTGGGGTCCGGGGCCGGGCGGGGTGGCCGCGGTGGTGCTGACCGCGTGTCCCCGCCCCTCCCCAGCGCCTCGGAGCTCCGTGCCGCGCGCTCGCGGTCCCAGAAGCTGCCTCAGCGGTCGCATGGCCCCAAGGACTTCCTCCCCGACGGCTCGGAGGCCCAGGCCGAGCGGCTGCGCCTGTGCCGCCAGGAGCTGTGGCAGCTGCTGGCGGAGGAGCGCGTGGAACGCCTGTGAGCGGGGCCGGGCATGGCCGGGCCGGGTGGGCGGGGGCCGGGGACTGCCCGTGCACACCGATCGCTTGCTCCCCACTCCTCCCCAGGGGCAGCTTGGTGGCCGCGGAGTGGAGACCCGAAGAGGGCTTTGTGGAGTTGAAGTCTCCTGCGGTGAGCGGCAGGAGCATCCCCGCGGCTGGGGGGCCCCCTTCCTCCGGCCCCTCAGCCGCTCTGTGACACTGGCTCTGCTGCCTGCCCCACAGGGGAAATTCTGGCAGACCATGGGCTACTCAGAGCAAGGGCGGCAGCGGCTTCACCCCGAAGAGGCCTTGTATCTGCTGGAGTGTGTGAGTGGGGTCCTGGGGCCGTGGGGAGGGGTTCGGGCCAAGGAATGGTGGGCCAGGAAGAAGTCAGAATTGTTTTCAGTGAACTTACAGGCCGACTGGGAGAACAGAAAAGAATACCACACAGGCCGCCTGGGTCCTAATCTTCTTTCCTAGTTGGCCATTCGTGTGATGCTAGGTGTTTGGGGAAAGTATCAGAGCCAAGAAGTTACCCCATTTGGCTTGGGCATGGATGAAAGGATACACACAGCTAAGCTCTTGGTCTGTTTCCAGGGTTCTATTCAGCTCTTCTACCAAGACCTACCACTGTCTATCCAAGAGGCCTACCAGCTGCTGCTGACTGAGGACACCTTGGATTTCCTACAGTATCAGGTATCAGTTGCCCCCCAAGGAGTCTCCCATTTGTCAAGCCGATGAGTAGTGACAGGTACCTTTGAGGTTGCAAGAACAGTCTGGTGCTACGGCTGTAGGAGAGTTTGGAGCCTGTGCTGATAGGGCTTTTAGTCATGGAGGCAATTGGATAGTAAACAGTTGGTAAGTAGCCAGGCGTGGTGGTGCATGCCTTTAATCCCACACTTGGGAGGCAGAAGCAGGAGGAGCTTTTTGAGTCTATATAACTAGCTGCAGGACAGCCTCGACTATATAGAGAGACTGTCTCAAACAAAACAGAAAGTCGGGAGTGCCTCTCATAGTTAACCACACATGCACTCTGGAAGCTGAGGCCGGAAAATCTCAAGTTTAAGACCAGCTTGGAGGTACATAATGAAACCCCGTCTTAAACAGAGCTACTAGACAGCAAACAAGAAGCCAGGCAGTGTTGGCACATGCCTTAAATCCCAGCACTTGGGAAGCAGAGACAGGCGGATCTCTGTGAGTTTGAGGTCAGCCTGGTCTACAGTGTGAGTTCCAGGGCAGACTCCAAAGCTACAGAGAAACTCTGTCTGGGGTGGGGGTGGCAAAAAGATTGTTTTTTATAGAGAATTGAGTGTTAGGTAGAAGAAAGAATTAGGAAAGAGGAAAGATCTATCCTGGAATAGTCTTTCAGGTAAGGGAAGGTAGAGGCTGGGATAGGGTGGCAGTGGGCAGGAAAAACTGTCTCAGGGATGTGAAGATGTCAAGGAAACACAGATACAGAAGGACATCCCATCAGGAATGGGATGAAAGAATGACGGGTTGTTACCAACGGGTCGGATGTCTGGGAGAATCAAGGCTTAATGCCAACGTGACTGATATGACTGACATGGCGTCCTCTACCTGGGAAGGCAGGTGGGCATTTATTTTGGAAGAATGGGACTAGTCAAAAATGTTCTGTTTCATGCAAAATGATGTTGAGATGCTTCTCGGACATACAACAGGATTGCATATAACTGAGAATGTAGGGTAAGATCAAAGCTAGAAGTATAATCTTGGAAGTTTGTAAACTGGACGACATGTAAGCCATTGTCCCTGAGGGTGTGCCATGAGCAGGGGCCAGTGACCTGGAGCTCACTGATATGGGTCCCATCCGTGACCAGGGAGTGTCTGGAGACAAAGGAGAAATGTGGGAAGCGATGTCAAAGAGTCTAGTACAACCCTTCAGTCCTCTATTTTTTCTATTTGGTTTTAGGAATTCACTCTGTAGAGTAGGCTGGCCTCGAACTCACGGAGATCTGCTTGCCTCTGTCTCCCGAGTGCTAGGATTAAAGGTGTGTGCACCACCAACACTGGTAAGAGACAGGGACTTTTGAAATTGCAGTCTGGACTTGAAGTCTATACTCCAGGCTGGCCATGAGTTTGTGATTCCCTACTTCAGCCTCCGTAGTAGCTGGGATTGTAAACTTGAACCAGTAGGCCGGTCAAGGATATTTATATTGGAATGTGGTCCGAGCAGTCCCAAGGTTTGGCACCTGTAGCTGTATAGGATAGGATGTTTAGGGAGGTATAGGAAATGACTTGTGTTTAGAGAAGCAACTAAGTTGTTGTAAAGAATGATACACTTTTGACCCCAGCACTGGAGAGGCAGAGGCAGGTGGATCTCTGTGAGTTCAAAGCCAGCCTGGTCTACAAAGTAAGTTCCAGGACAGCCAGGGCTCCACAGAGAACCCCTGTCTCTCTTGGGGCATGTGTGTGTGTGGGGGGGGGGGACAATGGGACAATGACAAAGGGAACTGGACAAATGGATATCTAACCCAGGTGTGGTACTGTATGTGTTGTAATCCTAGCACTTAGAGGTAGAATACTCCTTTTGAGTAGTTTGAGGCCAGCCTGGTCTGCATAGTTCCAGGATAGCTAGTACTATGTAACAAGCGCCTTTCAAACAAACATGCAAACAAAAAGAGCATCTAAGATTTCCTTCTGTTCTCTTGAGGTCTTCAGCCACCTGAAGAGACTAGGCTACGTGGTTCGTCGCTTCCAGCTAAGGTGAGTCCTTCCTTTGATTCCCATCCACTGTGGTCCTGGGACCTGGCTAAGTTCTCATGTGAAAAGTAGCCTCCCTTACTTGGGGACCTTTGGCTTCTGTGTGGCTTCTTGGTCTGAGCTAGAGAGGCTGGGGGTGGGGTGGGGGCATGAATTCCATCGCTGCACTTTTTCCTGGGTTGTCAAACTTGGCCCCAGCTCAGGTACCTGCAGCTCACTGAGCATGGAGACAGAGCTGCACTGGCCTGTAGGTGGGCAGCGGTTTGTGAAGCATGTGCATGAATGAGGAGCTGGTGAGGGATTTACAGTTGAGGTGGGTTTCACAGAGCTTATGCTGGGCCAGATCTCCCTTCATTACCCAGTGGTCCAGCTTTGCCGAATGCCACAGCCACCTTCAGACTTACAGTAGAAACTGTTGTAACCTCCGCAGTTACACACTCTGCCCCCCAAACTCTAAACCAGATCCCCAGAGTGGGACGAGTCCTGGGAAGTTCCCTCCTGAGAATGTTCTGTCACTCCGAACGCAATATTACTGAGTACCTTGTCATGCCAGGCCCTGAACTCTTGGCTGAGGAAGAGCAGAACAGTCACGGAACATCTGCCCTTTGCAGGGTTGATACTTGAAAAGCTAAGGGCTCAGCAGTGGAGACCTACCCACACAAACTGTTTTCTCTCTCAAAGCAGTGCCATCACGGGGGACTTGTGTAGGCAACAGATGTCCCAGGCTGCAATGACAGTGTCGTTTCATACTGTTAATTGGTTTAGATCTAATGTGGATAGACCTGTGGCTTCTCGCTGTCTGGCACCTGAACCGTGCACGCACCAGGAACTATAAATTCACAGTGGCAGTGTGGGCAGGAGGCTCACTGCAAGTACACGGACCTGAGTTCAGTCCCTCAGAACCCAAAGGCCATGTGTTTATCTTTGTATTCCCAGCACGGGCGAGGCAGAGGCAGGCAGATTCCTGGGGCTCAGTAGCTAGCCTGGCCTAATCAGTGAGCTTCAAGCCAACTAGAGACCCCCACCTCAAAAGAAAAACAAGATAGACAGCTCCCAAGAAATAATACCCAAGGCTGTCCTCTGCTATTAGTCTCTGTCTCTCTCCCTTCCCCTTCTCCCCGTCTCTCCCCCTCTGTCATATACCCCTCCCCACGTCCGCAGCAGGGAAGAATGTTATAATAAGTAAGGGTCTGTGTAACAAGTACGGTGACATCTCCCATCAGGTCTGTGATGGGGGAAGTCTATTATATATATGTTTCTCTTACTGGTTGATGAATAAAACATTGATTGGCTGATTGGCCAGGCAGGAAGTATAGGCAGAGCTAGGAGATGAAGAGAATTCTGGGAAAGGTAGGCAGCACAGCCTGCCAGGTCAGTCACCATGTAGCAGGCAGAGGAATTGCAGGTCTGGCATTCTCCAGTAAGCCAAGACCATGTGGAAAGCCATAACCACATAGGTTAGTAGTTATAGGTTAATAATTAAGAGAGAGCTAGCCAATAAGAAGCCCAAGCCACTGACCAACAGTATGTTTATTTGGGGCTCAAGGGCCGCAGGACCAGCTGGGACAAAGAACCTCTCATTGCAGGTCTGAGCCCACAATGTCTTAGTAAGTGGGGGAAAATATTTTAGTGTGTTAATGCAATGTTAGTTCTATCAGAAAGCAAAACAAAAACATACAGAGAAATAGTAGTATATATTTGCAAGAAGTAAAAATGTACTGGATGTCGGGTTCCAGGACAGCCAGGGCTACACAGAGAAACCCTGTCTCAAACAAACAACACACCCCAAAAATTAATAAAAAAGAGAGATGTCACCTGTGGGAATCCAAGATTTTTGTTTTGTTTTGATTTGGTTTTTTGAGACAGGGTTTTTCGATGTAGCCCTGGCTGTCCTGGAACTCAATATTGTAGATCAGGCAGGCCTCAGAATCAGATTGGAGCCACTTGCCTCCGCCTCCTGAGCACTGGGATTAGAGGCGTGCACCACTGTCAGGCTCAGAGCGTTTGTTTTCATCTTTGGTTTTTTTTTTTTTTGTTTTGTTTTGTTTTGCCTCTTGGTTTTGCTTCCCAGTGGTTGAAGGTTTACTTGTTTTCTGTGACTGTGGGGATGGAACCCAGGGCCACACACCTCCGTACTCGAGTCTGATTAATCATGCATTGCCAGTTCTTTAGGAGCATCTGGTCAGAGTTATTATTGGTGGCAGTCAGAGGGACCTGGGCAAAAGGGTGACTAGGCCCCTGTGGCTGTCCCCAGGTCCCCTTCCTTTGGGTATGGATCTGCCTCTTGGCCACCCCCTCCCTAACCCCGCGGCAGCGCCAGTCTGAGAAGGTGGATCTGTTGCCTGCCTGCTGTTCTCGCCCCACAGCTCGGTCCTGTCACCTTATGAGAGGCAGCTTAACTTGGATGGCTATGCTCAGTGCCTGGAGGATGGGACTGGCAAGAGGAAGAGGAGGCCCAGCTGTCGGTAATTTCCCATTGTTGCCCCCCCACCCCAAAGGATTAAGAAGAGGCCTGGAATGTTCTCATACAGGCTTGGGGAGACAGCAGGGGGCACACCTCAGTTCCAGTGGAACATACGTGTCCTGGTGACAGTAACAAAGGGACAAATATGTTGCTTTTCTTCCCATGTCTCTAAGGTCTGTTAACAAGAAGGCTAAGGCCCTGCAGAACTCCCTGCCACCCGTGAGCCTGGCAGGCTCCAGCCCACCTGCCTGTGACCAGAACAGCCAGTACCCAGAGAAGCCCCAGGAGTCAAGCCCCAGCAAGGGCTCAGGACTCTCCTTTCAGATACAGGGGTCTTCAGAGCCTTGCCCCACTCCGTCTAGGGAGGATGTGGGATGTGACCAAAAAGATGATAAAATCCAGAATGGAGCTAAGGGGGCTCCTAAGCCACGCTGGAACTTTGAGCAGATCTCCTTCCCCAACATGGCTTCAGATGGCCGCCACACCCTCCTGCCTGCCCCAGCCCCAGAGCTGCTCCCAGCCAATGTCATTGGGCGAGGGACAGATGCCGAGTCCTGGTGCCAAAAGCTGAACCAGCGGAAGGAGAAGCTCTCCCGGAGAGACCAGGACCAGCAGTTCCGGGAGGATGTGAACGCAGATCCCGAGGTGCAGGGCTGCTCCAGCTGGCGGGAGTACAAGGAGCTGCTGCAGAGGCGACAGCTGCAGAAGAACCAGCCCCGCCCTCCACACCTGTGGGGCCAGGCTGTGACTCCCTTGCTCAACCCAGACGAAGCCGATTCCCCAGGTATCCATCCCCTCCCTGCTATACCCATCGGGCCGCTGGGATCGTAAGACTTGAAAAAGGATGTTTTGACCGGGGTTGGCTGAGGCCTAAGGTATGAGAGGAGACTGTCCAGTGTAGTGGGCCCTACACAGGCTCTTCTGTGGTGGTGACAGCGGCCCCAGCAGAGCCCATCGGGGAAGAGGTTCTGATGAACCGATGCCTAGGACACTTGTGGGGGATGAAAACTGTACCTGCATCTTTAAGATCATACCCAAGAATGCTGGATGGCTTTGCCAGCAGCCGGTTATTGTCCTTCCCCTTCACAGCCTATGAGCCGGAATACGGCACCACAGAGTTTTTAGCCAAATAAGAGGAAAGCTCAGTGTTTAAACACAAGGAACGAAGTGTGTGGCTTGAGCTAAGTGTAGTATCAGGTTCAGAACTCCCTAAAGGCATCATGGGAACGTGGTGGATTGGTAGGTGAATAGAGTAGGGTTACCAGATAAGTGTGTTCTAAACACTGCTACCGTGTGGAACATGGCTTAAACTAAACACGCTCTGGTAAAGCTGTGGTCCCAGCCTAGTTAGCAGTTGGCAGCGTCCCAGGAGTGTATTGGAAGTGGACTCTCGTTCTCTACATCTTCTCTTCACTGTCCTTGTAGCCACGGCCCTTCAACATGTTTCTGTGCTGCAGACGACACACCTTGCTGACGGAGGTTATGGGTGAGTCTCAGCTGTCCTCACTGTCTCCCGGGACGCTGGCTGCCAGCTGGGGTTTGGTGCCTGGAGTTGGGTGTGAGTCAGAGGATCACCGCAGGGACACCTGCCCACGCACTTAGCTCCCAGTGGCAGAACTGTCATGTGTGTCTAGAGGAAAGGGAAGAGGGACAAGATGGTGGGTATGTGCCTGCTGATGCTGCTCTGTAGAGCTGCTAGTAGGAAAGGGTTTGGTGTAGAGGGAGGTGGGAGGGGACCGTCCTTGTCATAACTTTTCTTATTTGGTCCTCAGGCTGCTGGAGAAGTCGAGAGGTTTGGAGATCAGCTTCGACGTTTACCAGGCTGACGCTGTGGCTACGTTCCGGAAAAACAGCCCTGGCAAACCCTATGTCCGAATGTGCATTAGTGGGTACGAGATGATCAAGCAGCACCCCTGGCTGCTGCCCACCCACCCCTTGGTCCCTGCCACCGATTTGCCTGCCCCTGAGAAGGGTCTGAGAAGGATTAAGCACCACCTGTCTAAGGCCAGACAGCCAGGTGGTGCCATTAGAACCAAACCTTCCAAATGCCTGGCTCCTCGGTCCTGGAATTTGGGGCAGTCTCTAGTCTCCTCTGCCATCCCACTGTAGCCCTGAGCTCACTCAACGGGAGGGAAGATGTGAGGGGATTTACTGGCTGAGTGGTGACAGCCCATCCCTGCTGTCACTCAAGCTCTCCTGAAGAGCCCATCAAAGCCGTGGAAGTTTGCAGACAGCAGAGCCCAGGGGCCATATTCTTATTTCCCTAGCTTTTCTCTTACAGCCTTCCTGTTCTGGAAGCCTCAGGGGCCATGGGTGGGCTATGACTAGGTCTCAGTTTAATCTTTATTCCTACAGATTTGATGAGCCTGTCCCAGACCTCTGCAGCCTCAAGCGGTTGACCTATCAGAGTGGGGATGTCCCCCTGATCTTTGCCCTGGTAGATCACGGTGACATCTCTTTCTATAGCTTCAGAGACTTCACACTGCCCAGGGATCTGGGGCACTGACTGTTCAGCTCTGGGGACCTGCCTTTTCTGGGGGATTTGGACTGCTCTCAGGGACCATGTCGCTAACCCTGTACAGGACTCACCTGGAACTGCCTGTAGGCCAATGTGGTCTGCAGCCCTGGGTGTCTGCTGCTTGTAGGGGAGTGAAGCTTTGCCCCAAGCCCTCTTGCCAAGCAGTGACCCTCCCCTTGAAACTCAGGACTTGATTTCAGAGGCCCAGGAAACGGGGCAGAAGAGAGGACTCTGTGCCTTTAAACGGGGGTGCCTGCTTCGTGCCATAAAGCCAAAGCCATTAAAAGAAATATTTTCTGCTGTGGTTTAAGTTTTCACTGGACTAACCCTTACCGTCATTCCTGATTTGTCCACTCTGGGGGAGGACAGCGTCCGTGGGAGAGCATGACCATGACTTTGAATACTGAGGTGACGGGCTTCTGAAGGATGCCAGAGGACACCCTGTTGGTCCTAACTTGAGTGCACCTGGATGGTGGCTGAGAGGCCCATGTCAGTTTGCATTGGACCCCAGCCACTCAAAGGTTCCTTTCCCACACGCCACGCCAAGCCTCTCCCTAGCTTGAGCTAGCCTAGCTGCAGTGGCTAGCCCTTTGGATCTCAGGCACCACCAGTCCACCTCTCTGAAGACGGAAGTGGGAGTTCCCAAGCATGGTTAGGCGGCTTGCCACTAAGCCTTCCTTCCCTTCCCGTACCACCTACTTTCTTGGGTCTGAAACCTGCACCTGCCGGTCAGTCTAGTTAAAAGAAACGCACTTGTGATGATCCCGCCTAGCTGGACAGCCGCTGGAGGAACCTTCCCTGGTCACGCACCCAGGGACTACTTCCTCTTCCCGGAGGTGGTGGGACACTGGCAGCAGTCTGCAGTCCTGTGACCAGGTGCGCACAAGTGAGGGCGGGGTCGGCCTGACTGCTCTAGGTGCGTCTCCTCCCTGCTGCCCCGCCCCGCTCTCCTGGGGCCGCGATTGGCCGGAGCTCGGCCCCCGCCCTCGAGGGCTCCCTGGCGGCGCCCCCGCCCCGTCGGCTCAGCCTAGGGGGCGGGGCCGGGGCGGGGCGCTGGCTCAGCAGGCTCGGCCTGTATGTAAATCGCGGCGACTCCGCCCCCCCTCGCCGCGCCGGAGGTGAGCAGGAAGGAGACGGCCGCCCTGCAGCCCGTGGGCCGGCGCCGGGAACCGGAGCGGCGGGTGACGGGCGCCGAGGAACGCCGAGGCCTCGGGCAGGGCCGGCCCGCGATTGCAGGTGAGCCTACCTGGCTTTACACGGCCCTCGGGGGCGCGGACCACTAGGGGCGGCGCGGCACGGCGCTCGGGGACCCGAGTCCCTGGGCTCCCCCGGGCGGGTCGGAGAAGGCAGCGCCCAGGTCTGCCTTGCTCCCCGGGATCTCCGACGTTGGCTCGTCCCGGAGAAAGACACCTGTAGAAAGTGGCCCTGAGAACTTGTCTTTCCCTGTTTCGCCACACGGATTGCCAAACTTGGGACTCGGGTTTGCACAATCGTGCTGGCTTTCGGGAGCAGGGAACAGGTGTCTGGCCTGGCTGGGTGCGGGGGACACAGTGAGCGGAGACCCAGTCCGGACCCTCGTGCGAGACCCCTGGACGCAGAGCCGGGCGACGCGGCTTCCCGTGACCCCGCGACCGCCAGCGGCGTCTGGAGCGTGTTACCTTGGCGGCTTAGCCCTTACCTCTGCCATCTGGGCGCTCTCCCTGCCCGCCCTTTGTGCCTCCTAATCCTCCGACGCAGGAAATCCGCGGGGGGACCCGGTTCTCTTGTAGAAGCCGGGGAGACTTTCTACCGCTTTGGACACCTTTAGGCGACGGTGTTGAGACCCAGTCTGTTTTACACTGATGGGTGGGGGTTTCACTGTAGGCCTTGGCAAGGAGTGGACAATTCTTGCCAACGAAAGTGTGCTGTGCTTTTATTCGGGTTGGACAATCGGTGGGCACACTGGGCCTGAGCTGTGGCAAGTGGCCATAACTGGGGTAACCGCGATGTAGAGGGTTTTCACCTGCAACAGGTGAGCTTCCTGTACGGAGGGCGGGGCTTAGATAAATAAGTCCCTTCCCTTGGGGACCTTAACGTGGATGCAGGCTCTAGAGACTCTGTGTTTGAGGTCATTCTGAGCCAGGAGAGAATGGGTGTGTCAGGGTAATAAGGAAATGTTTGTGGGAAGAACCGAGCTACGCTGCACAGCCGAAATACCGTGGCCTGCCTAAGAGAAGGCAAAGTTAGAGTGGGTTTGGGGAAGATCCCCTGGGTCTGTGTAAGCTAGTGCACAAGAAGGCAGGAGAAGCATGAAGAGATGGTTCTGCTATGCGAGTCCGGTAGTTTTAAGTCATCCGCACACAGAACATTTGACAGGACTCAGAGCAAGCTCTTGATGTTCTCTGATCAGCTTTGCCCAGTTCCCTGGAAAGCATTTCCAGGTCCTACGACATTCTGCATCTCTACTCTTCCTTGAGGCCGTCTTTAGTTACAGACTGGGATAATTTTAATTTTATCAAAATATTTAGTCTCAAGCTAGGCACGGTAGTGCACACCTTTAATGCCAGCACATGAGAGGCAGAGGCAGGTGGATCTCTGAGTTTAAGGCTAGCCTGGTCTACAAAGCGAGTTTAATGACAGCCAGGGTTACACAGAGAAACCATCTTGAAAAGCAAGACAAGCAAACAAATTTAGTCTCTTTTATTACATTTAAACTTTATTTTGTATGTGTGAGTGTGTGTATGTTTGGGCATGCACATGTTATGGTGTGTGTGTGTGTGTGTGTGTGTATGTTTGGGCATGCGCATGTTATGGTGTGTGTGTGTGTGTGTGTGTGTATGTTTGGGCATGCACATGTTATGGTGTGTGTGTGTGTGTGTGTGTGTATGTTTGGGCATGCGCATGTTATGGTGTGTGTGTGTGTGTGTGTGTATGTATGTTTGGGCATGCGCATGTTATGGTGTGTGTGTGTGTGTGTGTGTGTGTGTGTAGGTCAACGGACAACTTAGGAGAGCTCTCTCCTTCCACCATGCAGGTCTGAGGATTGAATTTGGGTCATCAGGCTTGGTACCAGGTGCCCTTACCTGCTGAGCTATCTTGTTGGCCATAAAATAATACTCAGTAAACAACTGAATCAGAAAAAAAGGAAGGCTCATATGATCCCTGATCATTTGAAAAACAGACAAGGAGTGGAGTGTGGTGGCTCACACCTGTCATCCCAGCCCTCCTGAGCCTGAGGTACAAACTGGAGGTCAATTGGGGCTGCAAGACAAGCTTCTTGATTTGGTTTGACTTTTTTTGTTTGTTTGTTTGTTTTGTTTTGTTTTTGAGACAAGATTTCTCTGTGTAACAGTTCTGGCTGTCCTCAAAATCACCTGCCTCTGCCTTCCCAGTGCTGGGAAGGCCTAGCTTGATTTTACTTTTAATTTGTGTGTATTTGTGAGTGTCTGAGTTAGTGTATGCCACATGCACTCGAGACCAGAAGACCTCAGAGCTACAGGCAGTTTGTGTGGGTGCGGGGCCTGGAACATGAGTCCTTTGGAAAATGCTCTTAGCTGCTGAGCCATCTCTCCAGCCCTAAGACTCCTTTTCAATAAACAAGAGGGTATGGGACTCTATAGTTGTAAAGATGAATGCATTTAGGAAGTGGGAAGCCAGGCAGAGGTTTCTCCCTTTTGCCTACATAGTAGCCCCAGCATCAGATGACTGTGAACCCTCTTACAGCTGAATAGCCTTAGGTCTGTTACTTAACCACCCTGAGTTTCCCAGAGGTCACTGAGAACATGTAAACGCCAGCTCATGTGACATGCTACATAGCCTACTACATAGCAGGGGTCCCTACCCCAGAATCTGTTAACTTTCCTAGAAGGATTAAAGAAAAAAAGCACCAGTTTATTAGCCCCATGTAGGCCTTTAGGAGGACACCTGGCCTGAAGAGGGAATTTGTAAAATCAGTGGAGGGGTCATGATTTATTTTGTGATGTTTTGAAATGAATCACTGAAGCTGAAGGTCAGAATTTTATCATAAGGACAGGAGTCAGGGAGGAGGGGGTATTGGCCTCTCCTAGCCTGACATCCTCTTTCCCTGGCCCTTAAAAATTCCCTTACTCTTTGGGAAAGCCGGGGTGGAGGGCTGATGGGCTGACTTTGTCTGTGTGTGTGTGTGTGTGTGTGTGTGTGTGTGTGTATGTGTGTGTGTGTGTGTGTGTGTGTGTGTGTGTGTGTGTCTTCTGAGTGTAGAACCTGATCTGTTTCTGCTCTCCACCCAGGCACTCTACACCCTGTGGTGGGGGTGGGGTGGGGTAGGGGAGTGAGACAATTCTTCAAGTAAGCCCCCCCCCCCCAGACATTGAAGGGAAGGTGTCTTTTCTGCCCCCTTTCTCTCCGGTCCTGCCTGCCCTGGGAGAAAAGGCAATGAAGGTTTGTAATCAGCCTGTGGCCCATTGCTGCCCTGTGGAAGAACCCAAATGGGTTTTGCAGAACCTCTGGGGCCTTGTGGGGAGGCTTAGTTAGCTCTCTGGTCTGGAAGACACCAGGAGCAGCTGTTGACACCTGAGTTGGGTACCACCTGAGGCTGGAAAAACTGATGCTATCTCTCCTAGGTGGCTCCTTGGAGCAGCGTTGGCTTCTAGATGCACTCAGGCTCCAAGAGGCCCTCTTATCTCCTAGTGATACTGCTATCTCCCTCCTCCTTGGGCCTGGGCATGCCAAGTTTGCTGGACACCTTTTGTTTTCCTCTCTCTGCCCAGGCACAGTTTAGGCAGGGATCAGAAGAGGAGATGGGTGTTTCCATCAGAACCTTCCCAGGTCTTGGCTCCCTAGACCCCAGGGAAACCCTCCCCAGCTGTGCCCAGTTTCCTCTGAGGTGGCTCTCTCTGTCTGTCCTGCCTCAGAGGAACTGGCCCTTTGAAGAGTCGCTTGCCCTTCCCAGGAACCACGATGAATTCTTGAGCTAGGAGAGGCTCCTTTGGGCGTGGGGACAGGGAAGCCAGGAGGTACCTGACTCTACCCTTTAGGAATTCAGCAAGAGACCAGAGCCCTCTCTTGAAGGACTTTACTTGGTGCTCCCGGGAAAAATATTATTATTATTTTATAATATTATTCTGGGATATTCCTGACCAACAAGTTGGGTATCCAGAAGCCACAATGGGGGGAGGGGGAGGCTGCAAAGGTATCCTTAGAGGATGCTACATATGACACCCATATGCCTGGGTCTTGAGGGCAGGATAGAACATTCTCCAAGGACCCTGTACACTCCCCCTCAGCATTCCTTTTTGTCTGTTTGTTTTGGTTTGGGTTTTTTCCAAATCAGGGTTTCTCTGAGTAATAGTCCTGGCTGTCCTGGAACTCACTCTGTAGACCAGGCTGGCCTGAACTCACTGAAATCCACTGCCTCTGCTGGGATCAAAGGAGCGTGCCACCACCTCCCAGCCACCTCAGCATTCTTAAGGTTGATGACTAGAGAACCCTGCCTCGGTAATCTCTGGACCGACTGTTTAATCATTGACTTAACAATAAGTCCTCATTGTGTCTCGGTCCTGGGCACTGGATGTGCACCTTAAAGCAGAGGTCTCTGTCGTGGGATTTCCTTTCTTTTGAAAGGGTAGGAGATCCTGACGGGCAGAAAATAAGCATAGCCTTGGGAGGTGATAGGAGTTGTATAACAGAAAGAACAAAGGGGGGTTGGGGTGTCCCTTGGTGGGTAGAACCGTGTGTAGCATTACAGAGTTAGGCCTTGACAAGAGGGGGTTACTTGAGTTACAGTTACAATGGAGGCATGCGGCTCTGAAAATAAAATGTGAGTGTTCCAAGTGCCCGGTGGCTCTGGGGATGGAACTGGCATTGTACTCTCCCTCTGTAACTCCTGAGGACAGCTGTTTACACTGTAGGAGGTCCTAGGATGAGGCTGGACTGGGCCTGGGTAACCCAGTCAGACTGTCTGCCTCCCAGAGTGCGTTTCTCTGTGCACTTCACTGCGTTTCCGGGGAGCCTGATGTGGGGCATTTTATGCGATTAGGCTTCCCGTGTTTTCAAGGGCCTCCTTCGTGGATTGAATACTCATAGGAACCCAGGTTCCTTTGTAAGGGTCGTGGGACCAGGTCATGGCTACGTAGGATGAAAGACAGTAGGATTGGAGGCCAAGCCGAAAGCAGCCTGGCAGCCGCCGAAAGTGATCAGAGGCTTCTGGAGTCAGATGGACTCCTACTGTTTGACGATAAAGTCCTGAGTCCATTATTGTATCAGTATTTGTAGGGACGAACTGAAATAATGCAAGGGAGGGGCTTAGGAACATCTAGGCTTAGCTAGTTCTTTCCCCAGGATGACCCGACAGCAGCCTACTCCCTCTGTCCTGTGAGCTCCTTCCCAGGTTCTAACCTCCAGTCAGGGTTTGCTGCTCAGCCTTCGGGAGATGGAGTTTCCCAAGCCACACTGGCCCTTGCAGGATAGCCACGCGCATCTGAGTTGGCACAGACAGAGGCAGCTGCAGCAGCACCTTAGAGCCCTGCCTGCACTCTCAGTGGGAGGGTTAGGGGTGATGCTCACATCCGCCAAGCAGGAGGCCAAAGCCACACACACTGGCCTCACACAGGATGTCGGGGAAGGGAGGGGGCCAGTGCCTTCATCAGTGACTCGTAGGAAGCTCAAGCAAAGGCAACAGGTGAAGGGAGCTGGGACTCCACAGTATGTGCCTCTGAAGAGCTTCTGGAGAGCAGGAGGGATACTCCTTCCTTCCGGACACTTCCTGTCCCTCAGGCTGACCCAGCAGGACACATCGGCGCACGTGCGAGGGCTATCCCAGCAGATCGGTTAACCTCCTGAGCTATTTAAGGACTTTCTAGAGGACTGGCCCATCCACACCTCCGGGACAGATGGGGTCGGCTTGGCCACACCTTGTTTGCACAGTGGCACATTAGCCTAGGCACCTCCATCAGCGCTATCTGACCTGGAGATCCCCATGTCCTACCCAGGCGAGGTCAGTCCCGCCGCCTGAGACATGGCTGGCCGCCCCACCCACTCTTTTCCTGCTGTCTGCATTAGCGACTTGGGATGGAAGTGTGGGAAGGCCAGTGTGCAGCCCTGTGGGGCGGAGAGGGTGAGTGGCAGGAAATGGGAGAGGAAGAAGGGTGTAAATTTTGTAGTCTTGGAGACTTTTTGCAGGCAGGTGTCAAGGGGTGCGTTAGACCTAGCTGGGGCCCAGGAATGTTCTGCTGACAAGGGGTATGGGTCTAGCAGTGGAAAGAAAAGGAGAGGACCAACTCACTGCCCACAGGTCTCTGCCAGGCTAGTTCCGCACACAAGGAGATGGTTATGGATAATGGACTGCATGCTCAAATGGTCACCCCAGAGTCCTGAGTGCCTGCCCCTGTAGGATCCGACAGAGGGATGGCTCAGAGGCTGATTCTAGATGACCAGCGGGGTGGAAACGGAGACTGGACCATCTTTAGAGGGGGTGGAGGAGCCATTTTCGTGTAAAAGCCCTGCCTCAGATAGCCATGTGACTGCTTCAGTTCCTCAGCATCTGTCTTGGGGGTCTGAGGGCTCCTTGACAATGGGGTCTCCCAGACTCCACTCTTTGCTGGCTCCTCTTAGCACCTGGTTTCTCCCAGCTGACTGCTGAGCAATCTTAGCTTTTGTGTGTATGTGGGTCTGTAAGGAGGCATCCGATTCACAGAGGTCAACATGGCTAGGCAGGAATCCTGCGTCCTCAGAACAATTCCAACTGCAAGATGGAGACAGACAGACAAGCACACACACTCACACACTTTGGGGGGGGGGCTCACCTTTCCCTTTGATTCTCCCTTGTGCCCTGAAGATAAACCTAACTTAAATTAAATGCCATGACCTTTTCATTGTGTATCTGTGTGTCTTAATATTTCCAGCAGCGTCTACCTTACTTTCCCACTCAGTAGACTTCTGCAACAGGGTTGAGCCACTTCACCTGTCCCTTGTCATTTAAGGTCATTCTCCTGACAGCTTACTAACACTGGACTTGGATGGATGACCCTCCCGTGTGAATCTAAGTAATAATTGTTTTTTAGGTGTATGTGCACGTTCATACATATGAGTGGGTACGTATGTACATGCACATGTATGGGATGGGCAGGGCTCGCCTTCAGATGTCATTGCCCAGGTACTGTCCACCCTGTTTTTTGAGCTAGGATCTCTCACTGACCTGGAACTCGCCAAGTAAGGTAGACTGGCCAGTGAGCCCCGGGACGCCCCTTTCTCTGCCTCTGTGCTGAGATCGCAAGCACACCCCTCCACTCCCAACTTCTTCACCTGGGTTTTGGAGGTCAGGCTCAGGTAGGTGCTTGTGCTTGTCGGTCTTACTGGCTGAGCTGTCCCCTAACCTAGAATATGGTCATTTTAAGCACAGCCAAGCATTGCAGATGGATCAGGAGTGGCTCAGGTGAGGGACGCTTGTGTGAACCCTGCTGCTAAAGGAACAGGAAGGCACGTCAGACAGAAATAGACGGTACAGGCTCAGGAGGCAGAGCAGCCGGCAAAGGGCCAAAGAAGCCGGGCAGTGGTGGCGCACAGGCAGTGGTGGCGCACGCGCACACCCTTAATCCCAGCACTCACTCGGGAGGCAGAGGCAGACAGTCCTCTGAGTTCAAGGCCAGCCTGGTCTACAGAGCTAGTTCCAGGACAGCCAGGGCCACACAGAGAAACTGTCTTTAAGCTAAAGAGAAGAAGGCATATGGTGCGGAGGGACAGATGACTCCCCGGGGCCCTGCCTCTGGCTGTCCTTTTCATCTTTCCGGTGTGTCATCTGTGCTATGTGGGTCTCTCTGTGATCTCAGCCTAGACTTGCCCTCGTGCCCCTGGAATGCACCCCTTGTCCCAGCCTCAGGCACTCTGCTTCTCCACCTGCCTGACCCTTAGCCCTGCCCCTGCCTTGTGTGGCCAGGACTTCCTTCCACCCAGGAGGGGTATTGCCTCCTCCAGACTTTGGGTCAGCCAGCAGGTAATGAACGTTCACTCCGTGCAGGCAGGTTCATCTGTGGAAAGGGGGGGGGGGGACCACATTGTTAATCAGTGCAAGGATCCTGCTTCCCCGGGTTGTCAACAGGATTAATCAGTATCTTCAGCTGTCCAAATTTTGTGGAAAAAATCGTGGAGAGAAGGGCAGGGAGGGGAGGGTACAGTTTCAGCCTGAGAAGGTGAGGGCCATTTGAGCAGTCAGGGATGTGTGCAAACATCCAAGATAGTGTCCCCAGTAGAATACAGTGGCTGCATCGCCACTTACTGATAAGGCTTTCCCACCACCAATCCCTAGGCGCGACTTCCTAGGCTGCTCCAGAAAACTTGCTTATCTGGAGTAAATGGCCTGGGGTGGGTGGGAGCTTCCTGAACTGAGTCTAGCCTGGGCTAAACCTGTCCTCCTTCTCTAAGAAGGGGTGGCATATTTTCATGCCTTGCCTTGGGGCAGTTATACTGCCCCCCCCATACACACACACACACACACACACACACACACACACACACACCTATGCTATTCCCCTTCACCTTGGTCCCAGCTCCTAGGTCAGTGGGGTCCTGGAGAATGAGCCGTGGGTCCCCTGTAAGGTGCCCGAGTCCAGGGCTGGTTCTTACCAGGCCTGAAAGCAGTGGCCCAACATCCGGTTCCAAACTGCTCGGTTAGCTTTGAGCTCATGGCCTGTGGGAGTCTGTGCGCGTGCCCCTGCCTTTTAACTGCAAGCATATAATTAGGCGTCCTCGCTCCTGGAACTGGCAGTTAGTCACTCTTGGGGTCAGAGCTGAGTTCTGCCGCTTCTGATGCAGTGAGTGGCCTTGCGTGAGTTGCTTAGTCTGTGGCCTGGCTTCCTGTCAGGTAGTTGTTCCACTTACTCTCAGGTGGCTCCTGCTCAAGTTGATGTGTATTGTTTACTCTGTGGTCACAAACAGCATAGGACAGAGGTGGTCCAGACCTGTACCCACATATTACTGAGGTTATCTGGAAGAGTTCTTCCCTCTGTGACTTGATGTTTCTCCAGTGAGCAGAGACAACTTGAACAAAAATATTTAAAACTATCAACAGTTTAACTCAGGGGGGGTCTGGAGCTCTGGCCGGCACTGAGTGTTCTGCCCTCTGACCAAGAGGGCAACCCCTCTCTCCTGCCCCCTTCCACTTTCGAGCTGCTGTGGGGGCTCCTTAGCACAGACGGTCCCTGTCTCTTCTTGTCCCTTCCCTTGAGTCTGCTGGTCTCTTTCCCAGGGAGTCACTCCTAGCTTCCTGTGCCTTGCGACCGACCCAGTGACCCCGACTGGGGAGGGAAAAGCCTGCACCCCAGGAGCCGGAGTGCTGATTTAGGAGCTTGCACCACCCTCCCCCATGGCTGGAATGTTCAGCTAGCCAGCTCAGCTGTCTGTGCAGAGCAGGGGCGGCTGTAGCCTGGGGCCTGTGTCCACTTCCAGCCCCGGGGGCCCAGTGCTTCGATGCCCGTTCTCCGACTTGTAGGGCTTCTGATGAAGTGGGTCCCCAAACTTCCCCAGCTTCCTGCCACCACTTCCACACCCCAGAGTGGCTTCCCTAAAATGTGAGATCTCTGCTCTCCACCCCATCCCCCACTGCAAATAATGGCCTTTCAGCCGTCCCCAGAGGGTGACAGTTCCTGGCTGGGCTTTGGTTTGGAAGCGACCTGCTTGCTCTGTTGATCATTTGCAGAGGATGTGGTCACTTGTCTTTCTTTCAGGACCTGGAAGTGATGTGACCCTTCCCAGTGTGGTGAGCCCAAGTTACCCACCAGCCTTCACACTGCACTGTCCTTTGGAGGCACGGGGGAGTTGCCTCCACAACTGGAACACACACACACACACACACACACACACACACACACACACACACACACACGTCTTAAATCCACAGGGCCATGATTGATTACAGAGCTGAGGATCAATCAAGGACCTTGTAAGCCAGACAAGGGCTCTACCGCTGAACTGTATCCACCCCTGCCCCAGCCTTCAAACCCGGCTTAGATAGGAAGCACCTCCCGCCCCCATTTGAGACTGGGTGTCCCACTCTGCTCCCATGTGAGCACCTACCACACTTTGTCGGCCTGTCTCTCTCTGTGTCCCTACCCACAGTGAGCTGTGTTTGTTTTCCTCATTAACTGGAGTGGAATGGAGGAAGCCCGTTCAGTAATGGGCCAGAGCCCCTGTGTTCCTGGGGACAGGCCTTAGTGTCCTTGGATCAGCAGGAGGTTCTGCACTACTGGAAGCTGGAAGTCACAGTCAGCCACTCATGTCCCTCCCCCAAGGGGATAAAAATAGTTTCCCCCTTGGGCTGGGAGCACTCCCTATGGTAGGCGGATGGTTTATTAGGTACAGGTGTCTTCTCTTGATTTGGGGTCCACTGCAGCCCCTGAGAAAGGGGCCTCTTTGGAGGCTGGCAGTAAATAGGGTCTCATTTTGTACCCCTCACTGGCTTCAAACTCTTGGCCCTCTGTCTCCCTCTCCGAGTTGCCATCTGGAAAGGAACCTTTCTCGATACCACCCAGTCGGGGCTTCGGGAGTGGGGAATCCTGGAGTGGGGTGAAGCTAGGACTAACCTAGGGCCCCAGCAATGTCGTGGAGCCAGATCTGGGTCCCTAGCACTGGTGGCTGGGACTAAATGAGATCCCTTTGATAGGCACCCTGAAGGCTGGCCCGGGTGTGCTGGCCCCGCCCCCACCCGGATTGCCCTTCCTGTTGACACTGCCCCAGGTCCCACACTAGCTTGTCCCTTTGGGGCTCTGATCAAGGATTCCACAGGACAGCCTTGCTTCTACCAACCGACTGCTCTGGGGGAAGCTTGCAAGGTTCCCCTTTCTGGAATTTTATGGTTTTTCAGAAAACAGGTTAACAATTAAGCTAATTAACCTTAGGGCCCGCCGTGTTCCTATAAAGCCAGGCTGAATGGCTTCCTCCCCCAGCTTCTTCTGCTCCCATTATGGTGTCTGGTGGCATTAGAGAGCTTCAGCCAGCCAGGGACAGGCCCAGGCTTTCAGGAACCAAGGTCTCACGGACTTCCTGGTGTGGGGGGAACACGGGAAACTTCAGGTGAAGCTGGATTTGGGAAGAGCAGCTGAAGGCTCCCTGGCAGGGATGGCCGGGTGACCCAGGGCCTGGGCTCAAGAGCAACTTTATTGTCTGCAGGTGGGGGCTGCAGACTAAACAAGATGAGGCGGTTCCTGAGAACTGGACACGACCCTGCCCGGGAAAGGCTAAAGCGGGATCTGTTCCAGTTTAACAAGGTAAGGGGGGGAGGGAGAGAGGGAGACCCTGCTCTGCATTCCTCCCCAGGGCCTGGAGCTAAGCAGTGATGAAGCCCATGCCTCACACTCCCTGAAAGGCCCATTGACAGCTTTCCTAGGAAGAGATATTATGTTTGTTTGTTTGTTTGTGAGACAGGGCCTCACTGTATAGCTCTGACTGGCCTGAACTCACAGAGATCCACCTGCCTCTGCCTCTGTCTCTAAGTGCTGCGATCGAAGACTGTGTGTCACCGCGCTATCTAGGAATGCCATTTGGCCTGGGGTTTGGAATTCCTTGTCCCAGGTCTCTCCCTGGCCATCCGACTCCGCAAGTTACTTCATCAAGTCTCGGTCTTTCTACCTATCATGGTCATAACATGACCAGCCCCACCTGCTTTGTTGCGAGGCTGTGTGGGAGGCTGACAGACAGAAAAGATGTAAGCACATTGAGTCCTGATGTAATAACATCCTTAGGATGCTACAGGCCCTGGGGCCGAGGACCATGCTGGGCTCTTCCTACTGATACCACCCCAAAGGAAAAAAGAAGCTTTCTCTGCAGGCTGGACACAAGCTCTAGCCTGGGGATCAGCACCTGAGGCAGGGGGCCGGAGTTGACATCTGAAGGGTCAGGAAGGAGCTCTGTTGGCCTGCTCAAGGAGGCTGAGCCTCCAAAGGCCTATGCAGGCCCATAAAGGGGACTTTGGCGTGGCTCATTAGCTCCTAGCTCCTGCTACCCAGCAATCTGGAGCTGCTTGGGGGTAATTAGCCTTCTCTGTGCTTTGATCTGTATGGTCAGTGACTCTCTTCCCCTGGGGTCTGAACCTGCAGGACGTTTCCACTGGTGAAATTGTGACTTTTTTTTTTTTTAAAAATGGTATTGAGGAGTGACCCCAACCCTTCACAGTAAGCGAGCCCTCCCAGCTAGGAAACATTCCTTTTGTTGTTAGGGGCCTTAGTTTGGGCTCCCCTCAGCCTGGAAGGAACAAGTGAATGAAGAGTTCTCCTTTCTGTGCTGTTTTATTTGTTCATTTGAGAAGTGTAGAAGTCAATTCACCCAGATTCAAGGACATCTTTGCCACTTATGAACTCAGACAGTGTCTGCAAGTCACCTATGCAGTGGGCACCCAGCCATCACTGGGAATAGGACAGCGTTGTGCTTAGGCCCGGGAAACTTCGCTGCTGTGTTTTGTTTGTTGGCCTGTGCCTCCTAGATCTGTGTCAGGAAAGCAGTGTGAAGGAGTTCGGCTCACCCACTGTTTCCCAGTGGGAGATGTCACCTTGGAGCTTTCCATACGGCCTGGCCTGCCTCTAGCATCAGGCCTCTCTGGTGACTGCTGCTTTCACTGGCGGCTTTTGACCCACAGGCCATCATGTGGTGCAGGTGTGGAGAGCGGGGCCTCGCTCCTGGGTGCTGGGTGTGACTCTGAACCAGTCAGTATCCGCCAGCTGGCCCGCGTGACCCCCAGGTACCACTGCTGCCCTTGGAGATGCTAGGATCTCTCACTTGGAAAAGGTTGCCGATTCCAGCAGGAACCAGACAGACTGGCTCAGCAAAGGGACAACCCCAGGCCTTAAGTTCCTCTGGGCTCTGGGTGAGGCTGGGGCAGGGCTGTGGTGAAGGAGTCTTACCCCTACCTGGTGGTCCCCAAACAATGTGGCTTCTCTATCCCTGGGCCTCTTGGGGTGTGGGGGTGGCCCGGGCTTCCTCCTCAACCTCCTACTATTTAATAACCTACTTCTGCATGTAGAGCAAGGCCTGGCCTGTAAATCTTGAATTGGTAAGGCCTTTGCCCTGCAGACTTGGTGAGCAGAGGGGCTGATGGGTAGACGGGAGAGAAGACCTAGGTCCACCAAACCTTGAGATTCTGAGAGTGTGGTGGAGCTAGCAGGGAAGGATCTGAGGTTCTGGGGGATTTGAGACTGAAGGGTCATACCCATGGTGCCCACTGCCTGTGGTGCAGGGAAGAGCTGCTGCCTGTGGTGCAGGGAAGAGCTGCACCCCCCCCCCAGGCCGGCTAGACCCTGACCATGGCAGTGAGTGTCCCAATGGCAGCTTAGAAAAGGTAATTCAGGCTTCTCATTCCCTGAGTTCAGAGGATGGCCCGAGCAGGGTTCTCACGGTCCACACAGTGACCTCTGAGGCCGGTCGTGCCGAGAGGATTGTCCTGGGCACTGCAGTTGGCAGCACCCTGGCTCTGACTAGAGGCCAATCTCATTCCTCTGCCCAGATGTGACAATGCAGAATGTCCCCAGACATGGTCAGCGTCACCTGGGGGTTGCAGTGTTCTTGGAGGGGGAGTTTTCCTGAGATCTGGTGGTAGACACAGTAGGAGAAAGGAGATAAAGGAGGACTTGGGGTGTGGGGTCTGCCAGGAGCGGTAGGCTCCATTCTGGAGCTTGCTGTGTAGACCAGGTTGGCCTTGAACTCAGAGATCAGCCTGCTTCTGCCTCCCTAATGCTGAGATGAAAGTCCTGGTCACTCTGACCATTTTGATCAGGGTAGAGGGGAAAGCAGTGTCCTCTCTTCATGAAGAAGAACCCATCCAATATAGACATGAAGTAGCGCCTGCTGACCCCATCCACTCACTGTGTGGCCACGGCAGGCAACACATCTGTCTCTAGGATGGATATGATTTTGGAAGCTAGCCTATAGTTTGGGTGAGAACTAAATATCCAGCATACTCTAAAGGATTGTACACTTGTGTGCATAGCTAATGGCCTGGATCTACAGGTGTTCCTGGCCTACAGCTGAATCCAGGGAACCCTCAGGTGAGGAGGTCCAGCAGATTCATGTACCACGATGGGAGTTAAGGTGCACGCGAGCTGCTTGCATAGAGTAGATACAGGAATTCTCTACGTGTAGGTTGGGGTCTGCCCCTGTAGAGCGTCTGCCCGGGAACTGTGGTCTCTACTTTGGAGAGCTCCATCCTGAAGGCCAGGCTATAAGACACTGCATTTTGGAGTTGGTGTGCAGCGATGGGAACAGTGGGCACCGTCACAAGCCTGACCCTCAACAGCTCACACATAGCAGCCTCTAAGCCAGTTCTAGGCCTCCAGCCTCTTCCAGAAGACCTCCTTCACCCCAGTGTCAGCAAGATATCTCACAGGAAGCAGGGACATTGCCGTAGGGCCACAAGAGCTCCCTGGACTTGGCCAGGAGTTGTGACCATAACCAGAAAAGGAGTTGGCTGCTACCTCTAGAAATCAGAAGAGGGCACCACATCCTCTGGAACTGGAGTTAGGGATGGTTGTGTCCCACCATGTGGGTGCTGGGAGCCAGTTCTGTGTCCTCTGCAAGGACAGCCAGTACTTTTAACTGCTGGGTCATCTCTGCAGCCCTGGTGAATTCGTTGCTTCATCACGAACCAGGGTCACCTCATTCTCACAAGGACTCACACATGGGTGTGGTCTCCATTCCACAGTCGAGGACACTGAGATTTCCATGATTGCCAGCCTAAGCATGTCCCCAAGGGCATCTCCCAGGGATGACCAAGGTGTTGTCCCATCTGCTCTCTGGCTGAGTGACTTTATCGGTGACTTCACCTCTTGGAGCCTGTGTCTTTACCTGCCATTTAAAATTTGTGGTAGTCCTCAACCCAATTAGACAACTGTGGTGCTGTATATGGCCACCGAAGACCAGCCAAGGGGACCTCAGGGGTTGATTGCTTGGGGCCCACTTGCTCCTCTGGTGAAATGCAGACGCACAGAACAGAAAAGCCACACCCAGGTCTGAGCAGACTTGGACCTAGGTCCCTGTCCTGGGCTGCAGCAGAGGCCCCACCTAGACCCTTCCTGCCACCCACCTCCAGCCCCCTGAATAAGCAGCATGTCCCTAACCAGTTGCCCAGCCCAGTGCCAGGTCGTTTTGTTGTGGCTTTTGCCTACCTGGGCCCCAGTGTCAGGTGACTGCCACACAGAGAGGGCCAAGCTGCTTGGGCCAGGAATCTGAGCTCACCACACCCAGTATCTGGCAGAACCACCCAGCCAGCCAGGTGGATGTGCCCCCTCCTCCTCCTGTGGCCCTGAGCAGCCTCCTGGGGCTTTCTTCTCAACCCCTGACAGACAGGACAGCTTCCCTGCGGCCTGTGCTTAGAGGAGAGACCGCCCCGGCCTCTCACAGTCTGACGGGGACTTGGGCTGATCTTACAGTCTGGTGACCTTCTGTTCTTCTGTGCTCTCCTTTCTCTGTCAAAAGAGCTCATTGTTCTCCTCCCTCAGCAGAGATCACCTGAGTCCAGGTAGCAGCCAGGACAGGCCAGGGGTGAGGGGGAGTGGCCAGGCTTTGGTCCGCCTCCTAGTTTGATCCTGAGCTAGAATCCCCTGGGGTCTGGGGATCCTACACTCCCAGTCTCCCTGAGGCTGTACCTGCTGCCCACATGCTCTGGGTTACAGGGGAGGCTCTGAGGTACCCTGTGGGCATTTCCTTTGAGAAAGTCCACCTGTACTCACCCTTCAGGGTCCGAAACAAGGTCCAGCAACTACCATCCATGTAGAACTTACTCAGGGGAATCCAGAGTTTGAAAGGTTAAAAATTAATCCTGTGCTGGGGGAGGGACAGCCAGAGTGTGACCGGGCACTGAGATGCAGGATGTCTGGGACTGGGTGGGTCCCTAGGACATGCCCTGGCTTTCTAGTTCCTCCGTTTTTCTTCACTTGGCTCTGCCAGCCTTCTTGGCAAAACCACATCCTTCCTCTCTGTCCCAGCTAGGGCCATTGAGCCGTCCACACACCCCTCCCCATAAGGTTCTCTGCCTCGGGCCTGTGGAGTCCCCGCTCACTTGGACCCTGCCCAGGGATAGTCCTGTGTCCTGTGGAGTTTACGCCCCTTATTTTGCTTCTGAGGGAGTCTTGGTCAGCTGGACAAAGTGCCCTGGGGGTTACTGCAGAAAAATGAGGACCTAGCAGCCAGCCCCTAGCAGCAACTGGGGACAGTTGCTCTCACAGTAGGTGAGCAATCCCTGTATATACTCACTGTTTTCCCCAAAATGCCTCATGTTCAGTCCAGTGGTGCTCAGGGCATCATGGTAGCACCCCAGTGAGGTTTGGTGAGCTTGACTGGGTGCCTGTTCTGAACTGACCTTTGGAAGAACAGGGAACCGGGCAGTTGTAACGCACGCCTTTGATCCCAGCCCTCGGGAGGCAGGAGCAGGCGGATCTCTGTGAGTTTGAGGCCAGCCTGGTCTACAGAGTGAGTTCAGGCTAGCCAGAGCTGTTACACAGAGACCCTGTCTCAAAAAAGCACAGCAACAAAACAAACAAACAAAAAACCCAAAACTCTCCCTTTTGGACTGGAGAGATGGCTTAGCTGTTAAGAGCAGTGGCTGCTGCTCTTCCAGAGGACCCGGGTTCAGTTCCCAGCACCCACATGGCGGCTCACAGCTGCCTGTAACTCCAGTTTTAGGAGATATCAGTATCTTCACAGAGACACATGCAGGCAAAACACAAGTGCACATTAACTAAAAATAATTATTTCTTAAGAAAGACAATAGAAGTCATGTATATAATTTAAATTTTCTGCCACTAAATAATTGAATTAATTTAGTTAATAATTCTATTTAATATACCCAAAATATCATCTTTGCATGTAGGCAGTAGAATTATTAATGAGATGTTTGACTATTATATGTATGTGTTTGGGGAAGGAGTTATTTATATGTTTTTTTTTTTTCAAGACAGAGTCTCTGTGTATAATAGCCCTGACTGTGCTGGCCTCGAAGTCACCACTACCACCACTGGGCTATTTGTATGAGTTGTGTGTGAGTGAGTGTGTGTGTGTGTGTGTGTGTGTGTGTGTGTGTGTGTGTGGTTCATATTCAACCCCTGGAACTGGAGTCAGTCGGGTGTGAGCCTCTACATGGGTTCTGGGAATCGACCCCGGGTACTCTCTGAAGGGTACCTAGGCATCACTCTTTTGTTTGATACCAAGTCTGTAAACTGTGTCATATCTTTCACTTCATAACATGTCCCCTTGAAAACACCTGGCTCTAGCACTGGTGGCCTGTGCCTTTGGTCCCAGTGCTTGGGAGGCAGATGCAGGCCGATCTCTCAGTCCCAGGACAGCCCGGGCCTCACAGAAAAGGAGTAACAGTTGGAGAGTCCGTCTGAAAGATGAGGCCTGAGTTTGACCCGCAGAGCCCTGCCCTGCCTTCTTGGAGTTCAGGCTGTTTCAGTGAAGGCACTTGAAATGTTCCCCTGTGGGGGAACGGAATGTTCTCGTGTAGCCCAGGCTGGCCAGGAATTTACTGTATAACCGAGATTGCCCTTGGACCCCTGAGTGCTGGTGTGAGTGCAGGGATTGCTGGTGTGAGCCGCTAGGCGATTTGAGCACACACACACACACACACACACACACACACACACACACACACACACACACCGTGTATATGTTTAAGTTGATTGAAGTAGAGGAAACTTGAAAAGTCATCTCCTGGGCACAGCAGATGCCACCCTGCAGTGAGCAAGGGTCACACTTGTTCATGGCTACTGTCAGGGCAGCTCAAGGTGTGTGGCCTCCCACTGGGCCTCGAGGGCATTCCCCGCCCCCCACGGTCCTCCAGATTCCACATTCCACAGGCATTGGTCTAAGCTGCCACTGCTGGCGGCGGTGGGAAAATGCTAGTTTCTGTAACTTTTTCCAGGCCTCTGACTTCTCCAGGCTTCGGCAACCTGAGCTCAGCCGCGGCCCAGCTGAGGTCTGTAAACCTTCCTCCCACTCATACAACCGACCTGTGTGAGTTCTCTGCTCTCCTTCTGGGAAATGTTTGCATTCCAGACACTCAGCTATCGACTCAAGGCTTTTCCAGGCTCCGCATTTTTCAAATAGCTCAACAGGGACTGGGGCTGGCTGGGGGCCTCTGACTGGGTTCCCTCCGGGTTCCTGCATTCCTGGCTGACCGACCAGGTATGGCCCTTTACAAGGCAGACTATGTTGCTGCCCCATCCACCCACCATTCAGCCTCAGGGGTCCCCCCAGGCGGCATCTGTTAGAGCTTTCTCCTTGACTGACCTCCTCCCCTGAGCCACTGGACTAGACTGGGGAGGTGCCGCCATGAGTTTGCTCCCCTCTCGTGCCTGCTGTCACCAGAGCTTATCTCTCTGTCCTGCTTAGAGGTCTGATAAGGCCAGCTCAGGAGAGCTGGAGAGGCTGGCCGCCTCCACACCCTTCTCTGCGCAGCAGAGTCTCTGATTTAGCTAAGTAACTTATGAGGCAACTGCGCTCCACTCCCTCCCGGTTCCCCAGAGTCTACCCCTTGGGGTGGGTAGCTGGCTGAGAAGCAGAGCCCCAAGGCTCCCAGGGGATGCTTTGTCCTCGCATCTGGTGTGTTCACATGCACACCCGTTCAGTCTGTAGCTGCTGCCACGGACACCAGAGCTTCAGGCAAAGACCAGGTCACCAGTGCAGCTCCAATTGCAGAGAGCCTGGAAGCGAGGCATCGACCCCTCAGGAGTGTTCTGTTCATTTTAAAGCTTTTAACCATTGGGTGATCTCATGCAGATAAACAGCTGAAAAGCTACACCTGTGCATGAACACGTGTGGGAGTGTTGATGCCCGTGTGATCCAGTCACATCTCTGTGTTTTTTCAAAAATTATATATAACCAGGTGTAATGACACACCCCTTTAATCCCAGCATTAAGGAGGCAGAGGCAGGTGGATCTCTGACCAGCCTGGTCTACATATGAGTTCCAGAGCAGCTAGAGCTACATAGAGTCCCTGTCTCTCCCCACAAAAATTACATATATGTGTGTGTACATATCATATATATGATGTGTGAGCTCACATGTGGGTACATATGTGGAGATCAGAGGACAACTTTGTGTGTGTGTGTGTGTATTCTCAGTACAGATTTCTCTCTGTCCCTGACTGTCCTGGAATCCCTCTGTAGACCAGGCTGGACTCAAACTCAGAGCCCCCCGCTGGGATTAGAGGCCTGGGCCCCCACACCAACTTCAGAGAACAACTTCCTTAGGCAGTTTTCTCCTTCCGCCTTTCTGTGGGTGCCACGGGATGAATTCTGGTTTTGAGCCTTACGAAGCAAACACAGGAAAAGGGCTCTTGCCAGCAAGCCTGACCATTTGAGTTTGATCTGCGGGACCCACAGAATGGAAGGGAAAAAAGACGTCCACGGGTTTTCCTCTGACCATGCACTGTATCCCTTGGTACCCGTCCAGCTGCCCACATAGACATACAGAATGAGTGAATGAATGAATCAATCAATCAATGTAAAAGAAATTAGTGAAAACGGAATGAACAAAAGCATGTAACTTGTAACAATACTCCAGAAGTCTCCTGTTTGGGGAGATAATTGAGGAGACACCATGATAAGGGAGTCCAGAGCCAGGCAGGGATGCCGCCGCCGTGACCTCGGGCCACAGGGTGGGCCTGGAACTGTGACACCTCTAGGCCTCTTTTCTAAGGAACCATTGTCTCCTCTACCTCCCAGCACCTCCCAGATACTCAGGAAGGCTTGAGTGTGTGACCCAGATGCTCTTGGAGAGTGTCAGGTGGCCTGGGATGTCACCACAGTCAGTCACAGGACTGGCCGTGTGGATAGGGATATGGACTACAGAAACGAGTGACCCAGGATAGCTCCAGTGCTCTGTCCCTTGTTCTGATTGAGCTGTGGCTCCACAGCCCAGCCCCAAACCTAGGGGGACCTGGGGATTTTAAGGACGTGTCCACGGACCTGGGGATTTTAAGGACATGGCTCTCTTTGCAGACCGTGGAGCATGGCTTCCCACACCAGCCCAGTGCCCTTGGCTATAGCCCTTCACTACACATCCTGGCCATCGGCACCCGCTCTGGAGCCATCAAACTGTATCCTTTCCAGTGCCGGCGCCACAGGGAGAGGCCGAGGTAGGGTCTGGAGAGGTGAGATCTGCACAGGGCCTGTCTTTCCCTGCTTGATCTTGGGCAGTTGGTTCAAAAGCAGGGTGACTTAGCATGGCAAGCTATGTGTGTGTGTGGGGGGCCTTATTTTCTCTTCTGACGACTCAGAGTCCCTCATAGCTGGAGGTTTCAGAACTTGAGCTGTACTTAACTTGGTTGTGGGACCCTGTGTGGCTAGTAGCTTGCCCAGAGGAGTCAGGCTTGGCCTCAGCATCTTGGCCTTCTGCCGTGACGGGGTATGGGCCCAGAGACCTGCTTTAGGGGCTAGACTAAAGGCAGGAAACCCCGAAGAAGTCTGTGCCTTACCACTGTGTAAGTAGTGACCAGCAGGTCACGGAAGACACCTTCCCAATATGCCACTCAGGCTACGATGGCAACAGGACTCATGGGAGAATATCTCAAAGACAGTTGGGGACATGTCTGGGGAGGCCTGGGCCCAATCCTTTGCTGCCCTCAGCTCTACGCCCTTGTCAAAAGCCGCAAGTCTCACGTGACCCATCGTGTCCCTGGGAATGGTGTAGATATCCATGCACTCAGCAGTGAGTGGGGACGGGCAGTACGTTTTTAGTTGTTTACCTTTCTCCGTGAAAGGCTAGAGCAGACTGTTCCCGGGCTCCGTGTGCACGGGCGAAGGTGGAATGGCCTCAGGTAGGCAGTGGGAGCAGCACTTGGGAAGCCACACATCCCTGAAAGGGGAATGGACATTGCTTGTGGGGAATGTCCCTGTGACGGGACATCAGCCAGCTGTGCAGCCATTTGTCCACCGCAATGATTCCACCCCAGAACAACTCCTCTAGCTAGCCCGGGATGAGCTGGGTGCCAGACAATGCCCCTCACTCCCTATGTCTGACTTCACCCTCTGCTAAGAGTCCTAGGGGAGTTGAGAGACAGGGACCCACCTTGGGTGGCTGAGCTGGCACCTCCTCCCCTGAGTCCCCTGCTGCTCCGACCCAGCTAGAGTGAGAATCCATGTGCCGGGTGGCTGGGCTAGTGTGTACACAGGAGGCCAGGGCCCCCAGCCCTGCCGGAGTCTGGTCTAGTTCAGCGTTCCCCCGTTTAGTTAATCATTACCAGCCAGGACCACATCCTGGTTGCCAGTCGCTGGTGCCAAGATTCAGGGCAAGGCAGCTAGGGGTGCCCCCCCACGGTGCCTCATGTTCATGCAGGTGCCACCAGGTGACGGGTGATTGGCCTGTGGTTACAGCTCATGTTGCAGTGGTGAGGTGGGGGGAGGGGTGGCAGCCGAACTGTCGCCAGGATCGGGCTTCTTCTTTCTGGGGAATTGCCCCCACCTGCCCTGGGGGAACAGTCCCCAGGGTCATATGGATGATGAGTGTGCTTGGGGCAGGGACACTGCTGCCTCCGCCATCCTGTGCCCCTGAAAGGGTCGCACAGGTGCTTGCCTGGGTGCGTTCCTTGCTTCCCAGGCTACAGACCACTAGGGTTGGGGAGGGCTGATGTCCAGCTTTCCAAGGTTTTCCTGAGCCTTCTAGATACGGCGCCCCTGGGGTAGAGTTCATGGGGCTTCACAAGGAGAACAACGCCGTGACGCAGATCCACTTCCTGCCGGGTCAGGTGAGCACCTGCTTAGGGAGGGGACGTGGGACGTGGAGGGGCGGGGCCTCCTTGGGGCCTTCTTAGCCTCATGTCTTCTGGAAGGGGTAGTATGGCAAGGTGGGGTTGGGGTCGGCCCTGGGTTCGGTGCTCATGGAACTCCCTCCCTTTGTCCACCTGGAGACCCAAAGCCACCCTGAGAGCCACAGAGGGGCTTTTGTCCTGGGGCCTTGAAGGACGCTGGCTCTGTCAAGCTCCCGTCCGTCCTCATTCTCTCCTAGTGTCAGCTGGTCACTCTGCTGGATGACAACAGCCTGCACCTGTGGACCCTGAAGGTCAAGGGTGGGGTGTCAGAGCTGCAGGAGGAAGAGAGCTTCACGTTGCGTGGCCCCCCAGGGTAAGGACGCGGTGGTCCCCTTTCTTTCCTGGCCCCTCCTTATTCTCCCCCAGTTCTAGGGTGGGCTCATCTCTTGCAAGTCTCATTGAATGACTGGCAGTGCCTAACTTGTGTCTAAGCCACCATCTCGTGCTCGGGGGCCTTCCTAGACTGCGGTGGGCTGCGCCCTTCCCACGCCTGCGCCCTTCCCACGCCTGCGCCCTTCCCACGCCTGCGCCCTTCCCACGCCTGCGCCCTTCCCACGCCTGCGCCTTTCCCACGCCTGCGCCCTTCCCACGCCTGCGCCCTCTTGTGCACTAGAGGGTGGGTCTCTTTCTTGCCCCACAGCTTGTGCCCCTGCCACTGTCTCCCACCTTGACAGAGTGTAAACCGATCATTTGTCATAGTCCAGGATGCTCGGAAGCCAGTCAAGGCCCTCAGGGGCCTGTGTTCCCTAGACGAGGCCTTGGGGGGGCTGGTAGAGATCCCGGCAAGTCCTGGGGTCCCACCTGCCTAGGCCTCAGCCCTCGACCATCCGTCTCTGCTCCCAGGGCTGCCCCCAGCGCCACACAGATCACGGAGATCCTACCTCACTCCTCCCGGGGACTGCTCTACCTGGGCACCGAGAGCGGCAGCGTGTTTGTGGTGCAGCTACCCGGCTTCTGCACACTGGACGACAGGACCATCAGCTCCGAGGCAGTACTGCAATGGTGAGCTGCTCGGCGCCTCACAAGGGCCATGGCCTTCTCCTGGTGGTCGCCAGTAAGGACTCCATTTTTCATTTCTATCCCAGGAAGTCTAAGGGTCCCAGAAGAAAAACCCTCAACTTCCTACCCACCCTCCAAATTGAGTTCTGTCAGCCTCGTGACAGTAGATGGGGGGTAGTCTTCGAAGTGACTTTTGTCACCTCGTTTAAAGGTGAGAGAAGTGTGGTGGCACATGCCTTTAATGCCAGCGCTCGGGAGGCAGAGGCAGGCGGATCTCTGTGTTTAAGGCCAGCCTGGTCCACAGAACAAGCCCCAGGCCAATCGGGCACACAGGGAAACCCTGACTCAAACCAAAATTGAAAATGGACAGAAGTAATAGCTCAGCATTAAGAGCCCTGGATGGCCCCCAGCCTTGTCTGTAACTCCAGTCTCAGGGGACCTGACACCCTCCTGTGGCCTCCACACAGACATACATGAAGGCAAAACATACATACATACAATAATGATAGTAATTCCTAATAATAAAAAGATCAGGGAAGTAAGGCCCAAAATAATGGTGTGTCAGCAACTCCTCAGTCCAGTGTCCTTTGCACACGGGCCACACATGTCAGAGCCCTGAGGTCTATGCAGTTGGGTGCTGAGCTGGCTCCTGCTGACACCTGAGATTTGTGGCTGAGAAGCCCAGAAGTTTGTTAAGGGCTCTTCAGAGGCTTGCTGCTTGACAACAGGGTCTAGCATGGAAAGGAATTCAGAGCAGTTCTGGGAATGCAGAGGGTGACAGGGTTCTAGAGGGCAATAGAGTTGGGCAGGAGCTTGTTGGGACAGTCTGACAGCCATGGGATATGCTGCTCTTCCAAGGCAGATGGCTAGTGTGCTAGGACTCAACCCTAGAGCCCTGGACCAGGCTCAGGATGCAGACAGCTGGCAAACCAGGCTCTCCCAGTTTCCACACGGGCATGAAGCAGGCAGGACTCATCTATCCAGCTGCTCCAGCTGTGGCAGTGCTAGCTAGGGAGGATTCCTGTGTGGGGTGGGGTCCTTCTGACTCCAACCCCTGTTCTTTCCCGCTTGACAGGGCAGGGCAGGGCTAGGCTAGGGCGGCGTGCCTGAGGTCAAAGCAAAGCAGTTTGCGAGGTGACAGGTAGGATGGCTGGTGCCTAGCCTGAGCCAAGTGTATGGGTAGGACATTGGGACCAGAGGGCCCAGCCTCACCCCTCGCCCCACGGTGAGCTGGCTACCAGGGAGTGGCTGGCGTGCCTGAGACTCTGTACTTGGAGTCTAAGCCTTTGTTCACCTTTTACCCTGACACTTGCATAGGCTTTCATTTCGTTTGGGGGGGTTTGAGGCAGGGTCTCACATAGCTCAGGCTGGTCCCAAACATGCTCTGTCTCTAAGGATGGTGTCTAGGTCTTTGTGTCTCCACTCCATCAGTACTAGGATTATAGGTGCCAGCCATGGTGCCAAGGGTTTTCAGTTGTCCTGCCCTTAAGTCTGGTGGCATCACATTTAACAAGGTCTCCATCCAAAGAGGAAATACTACAAAACGCAGAGTTTCTTTATTGTCATTATAGAGTGGTGTGTGTGTGTGAGTGTGTGTGTGTGAGTGAGTGTGTGTGTGTGTGTGTGTGTGTGCGCGCTGGAGGTCAAGTGCAAGGCCTCAGGCATGCTAGCAAAGTGCTCCACTGCTGAGCCGCATTCCCCCCCCCCCCAAGCTCAGTTTTTAATGGTGTAAGATTGGAAACCATCTAATTGTCCTGCAGTTTTCATTTCTATGATATTGTTTGTGTTCATTAGGAAGGTCTTAGCCAGTCTGGCGGTGGTGGTGACCGCCTTTAATCCCAGCACTCGGGAGGCAGAAGCAGGTGGATCCCTGTGAGTTCGAGGCCAGTCTGGTCTACAGAGTGAGTTCCAGGACAGCCAGTACTACATAGAGAAACCCTGTCTCAAACACTCCCCCCAACCCCTACCACCAAAAAAAAAAAAAAAAGGAGAACAAGGCTGGTATGTCTATAATCACATAGTCACAGAGCTGAGGATAAAGGGACCAGAGGGCCCTGAGACCTCACTGACTAGCTTGTCTAGCTGGACCAGTAAATTCTCAGTTCAACGAAGACATCCTGTCTCAAAAACCAAGGCAGGGAGTGATTGAGGAGGACTCTCAATGTCAACCTCTGGCCTCCCACGCACATCATACATATGTGACCACATTTGCATACATGCATCATACAACAGCAGCAAAAAGAGGCCATCAAGATGACTCAGCAGGACAAGTTTAACATCGGCCACTCCACCCTGACATCCTGATTTGATCCCTGGGACCCAGGTAAAAGTAGGAGAGAATTGGCTTCAAACGATTGCCTTCCAGGGCTGGAGAGGTGGCTCAGTGGTTAAGAGCACTGGCTGCTCTTCCAGAGGTCCTGGGTTCAATTCCCAGCACCCTCAGGGTGGCTCACAACCATCAGTGACTCCAGTTCTAGGGGATCTGACCCTCTTCTGACCTCTGTGGGCACTGAGTGTACATGGTATACTCATACACATAAAATAAATGCATCTAATAAAATAAAATTTTCAAAAGGACACTTAAAATAAGCACATTTAATTGTCCCACAACTTAAATTCCTGTAGATGTCAGTGGTTTAAGCACTTGCTGCTCTTGCAGAGGGACCAGACTTCAGTCCCCAACACCAGCATTGGATGCGTCACAACCTCCTTAACTCCAGCTCCAGAGGGATCTGCTGCCTCAGCCGCACTGACACCAGCACTGGTGTGCACATGCCTCCACACATGCTTACACATGTATACACAATTACAAACTAATCATCTTTTTTAGTGGGGGTGGGTTGAGGCAGGGTCTCTGTGCAGCCCTGACAGTCCCAGAGCTACTAAATAAACCAGGCTGGTCTGGAACTAACAGAGGTGCATCTGCCTTTGCCTCCAGAGTGCTGGGATGAAAGTTTCGTGCCACCATGCTCAGCAGACTTTTATTTTATCTGTGAAGATTTGCGTCTCGTGTGACCCAGACTAGCTTCAAACTATCGTATAACATTTGATCTTGAACACCTACTCCTTCCAGCTCCTAGGTTTTGGGGTTATATCTACCCCCTGAGTGTGCGTGTGTGTGTGTTTGAATATATAAATGCCACGTCTTATTGTGCATGACCCTCATTGTGATGTGGCTGGCCCCGCCATCTTCCCAGGCTAGCAGGTGGCACACCCACGGTTGCATGGGCTCATGGCTCTCCCTTGCCTAGGCTGCCGGAGGAGGCTCGCCACCGGAGAGTGTTCGAGATGGTGGAAGCTCTGCAGGAGCACCCTCGTGACCCCAACCAAATCCTCATTGGTTACAGCCGAGGCCTCGTCGTCATCTGGGACCTTCAGGGCAGTCGAGTGCTTTCCCATATCCTCAGCAACCAGGTAGGTGACGTTAGGAGAGCGTTTCCCTCAGGTCCATGTGTACACTGCTGTCCTGATCCCCGTCTACTCTTCCTCTCCTCCAAAGCAACTGGAGAATGTCACTTGGCAGCGGGACGGCTGTCTGATTGTCACCTGCCACTCCGACGGCAGCCACTGCCAGTGGCCCGTGTCCAGCGACACCCAGAACCCAGATGCCCTGCGCAGCTCCATACCTTACGGTCAGTGTGCTTCTGCCCAGAAGGTCTAACCTGGTCTTCTGCCTGAGAAGCACCTCTGGTCTTTCCTGGACTCGGGTGTAGGCTACCTAGCTCACAGATGCAGAATCTGGGCCCAGAGAGGTTTGGGACTTGGTCCAAAGGCACACTGGCTCCCACTGTGGCTGCCTCAGGGAAGTGCCCGGAGGAAGCAGCCCCACCACAGATTCACTCGTGGCTCAAGTAAGATCCAGATCTTGTGGGAGACCCGCTCAAGCTAACACCTTTTCTTTTAGGTCCCTTTCCTTGCAAGGCTATAACCAAAATCTTCTGGCTTACCACCAGGCAAGGGTAAGTGCCGATGCCTTGTTCTTCCTACTTTGTACAGCTTCCCTGGAAAGACCCGTGGGCTCCTGCCTGGGGAGTCCTAGTGAGAACTTCTGGGGTCTTGGTTCCCGGAAAACGGGGGTAGGGTAGTGTTGAATTTGCTATCCCAACTCTTAGTGGATTGTTCTTGCAAAATCCAATCCCATCCCTTCCTTCAGCCTTCCCAGAGAAATGCTGTCAGCCAGCGTTCTGTATTCTTGTGGCCACGCCCTGTTTCTTCAGAAGAAATTGTATATAGTGAGGCCTGGTTTCGGGGCAGTTTAGGAGGTCACTGTACAGAAGTAGGGATGGCTCCTCGACCAGGTGCCCCACCTCACCCCCAAGTCCTCTTAGGCTATTGCAGTTGGGAAGAAATGGGGGTCTCCTCGTTGCCCTCCAGCCACCCTGGAGACTGGCTTCCCTTCAGGCTCTGGGGTCCCCCAGCCTCCAGCCCCTATCACAAAGGCTGGCCACTGTCCTGTATGTCCCTCCAGGTCCCAGCTGCCAACCCAGCCCACCTCTCTCCTGTGCCCGCAGGTTGCCCTTCACCATCTTCCAGGGCGGTATGCCGCGTGCCAGTTATGGGGACCGCCACTGCATCTCAGTGGTTCACAATGGCCAGCAGACAGCCTTCGACTTCACCTCCCGCATCATTGACTTCACGGTTCTCACGGAGGCCGACCCTACAGCTGGTAGGCGAGCATTAGGAGTTGGGGTTCTGGGCAGTTGAAAAAAATGAAGAAGGGGGCTGGGCGTTGGTGGCGCACGCCTTTAATCCCAGCACTCGGGAGGCAGAAGCAGGAGGATCTCTGTGAATTCGAGGCCAGCCTGGTCTACAGAGCGAATTCCAGGACAGGCCCCAAAAACAATACAGAGAAACCCTATCTCGAAAAACTAAAAAGTAATAATAATAATAAGAAGAAGAAGCAGAAGAATGATGAGTAGATGCTCCCAAACCTGCCACTCTTCTGGGTCTCTTGGCATTATTACCCCCTCTTAGTGCCATCAAGGCCAGTGACACCTGTGAACCCTGCTCTGTCCCTCCCTGCCATTCTCCCAGATGGAGACCCAATCTAGAATGTCACCTATCCAGGCTACACCTTGCCTGCCCCAAGCTCTCTTTAAGGGATTTGGGCCAGCTCAGGCAGATCTGTGTTGCTGGGTTTATGCCCATCCAACCTGGCGAGAGGGTCCTGGCTCAGACGTGGCGAAGTCTGGGTGGCGTGGCAGGACCCGTGTGGGGCCAACCCAGAGTGAGCCTCATAAACAGGGAAACTGGCAAAACCAGCCAGCAAGGGCTGGGGTAGAAACAGGGGGCGGCCTGGGAACTGTGCAGGAGAGGAAGGCAGGCCTCCCTTGCCGGCGGCGACCACCACTTCCCCCACCCAGGGAGACTCCAGGCCTGTGTGTCCTTCTCTGCCTCTCCTCCCTCCCCCTGCTCTGTAGCTTAGGGTCTTCCCCTCTCGTGTCTACCTTGACAAGCAGTCCACAGGTTGAAGCCTTGAGGGCCACAGACACACTTGGTGACTTGCTGCTTGTCCCTGCTTTGGGCCCACAAGGCAAACTGAGACACTGTGGCAGAGAAGACAGTTAACCACCCCTCCCTGGACAGATCAAGTCATCAGTCAGGGCCAAACTTTAGAATCCCACTTCTGACACCAGAATATTGCATGGGAAATAAGAATCTGGGAAACGATAGACTGACGGATGTTTGTTCAGGGAGAAATCACTTAACACCAGGAACAGATAGCCGCCTCAAGTTCCCTTTCCAAGGATGCCTCCGGAGGCTCTCTGTCTCCAACCAGAAAGTAAGAAAGCAAGCTGGGATCCCCAGACCCAGTCCTCCCAGGTCTCACCGCACCTGTCCCCACCCCCAATTTACGTGGTCGGCGCAGTGGGTGCAGGCAGGTGGACATCTCACTACACGCCACTTCTAGCTGCTCCCATCCTGACTGGGCTCTTGTTTGGTTCTCGGGGGCGCTGGTCCCTGGGGACAGCCATGCAGAGAGGCCTTGATCGTCCCACATCTGCTTGTGGCTCTTTTTCTCTGTGTAGCCCTGACTGTCCTGGAACTCGCTCTGTACACCAGGCTGGCCTCGAACTCAGAGACCCACCTGCCTCTGCCTCCCAAATGCTGGGATTAAAGGCGTGCGCCACCACCACTGCCCAGCCTGCTTGTAGCTCTTATTTTTCACAAGACAAGCAATGGAGATGGATGGATCCAGCCCCTGGCCTGGAGCTTTTGCTGCAGGCCAGGGGCTGACTGGCTCTTCCAAGCCCTGACTGTTTGCCTGTGCTCCAGCCTTCGATGACCCCTACGCCCTGGTGGTGCTGGCAGAGGAGGAGCTGGTGGTGATTGACCTGCAAACAGCGGGCTGGCCACCGGTCCAGCTGCCCTACCTAGCCTCTCTGCACTGTTCCGCTATCACATGCTCTCACCACGTCTCCAACATCCCCCTGAAGCTGTGGGAGCGCATCATTGCCGTAGGCAGCCGCCAGACCTTGCATTTCTCCTCCATGGTAGGTCCGGCCCTAGCCCCAAGGCCACTCCTGACTTTGGCCCAGGTTCTCTTGGACTTTGTGATCTCTTCTAGGAGTGGCCCATAGATGGTGGCACCAACCTGGCCCCACCTCCACCCCAGAGGGACCTTCTGCTCACGGGGTAGGTGACTTCAATGGCTGCTTCCCCTTTCCCAAGGAGGACATGGGGTGGGTAGGGACAGAGCCCTGGGCTGTGCATCCTTGACCCCAGGCACCTCGACTGACATGGCCCTCACCAGGCTCTGTCTGTAGGCATGAGGACGGCACGGTGCGTTTCTGGGATGCCTCAGGGGTCTGCCTACGGCTGCTGTACAAACTCAGCACAGTGAGGGTGTTCCTCACAGATGCAGACCTCAACGAGAACCTCAGTACCCAGGGAGAGGACGAGTGGCCCCCACTCCGCAAGGTGAGGCCACCAGGAGCCTGGGAACCAGGGGTGCAGGGAACCAAGCTAGGCCAGGCCCGTGGCCACTCACAGGCCTCTCCCTACCTTGACAGGTGGGCTCCTTTGATCCCTACAGTGATGATCCTCGGCTGGGTATCCAGAAGATTTTCCTCTGTAAATACAGTGGCTACCTGGCAGTGGCAGGCACCGCAGGGCAGGTAGCAGGCCGGGCAGAGTGGTTGGGATGGCTTTGCAGGGGCAGGGGCCAGGAATCAGGAGCACCTGCAGCTGTTCCCCGCAGCTGCAGGACGCTTGGTCCCCGTAGTGAGTGGCCCTCCAGAAATGAGAATTTGGACTTTGGCTTGGTTCCTAAGTCCTTTGCTGTGCAGTGGTGCCTGGGCCCCGTTAAACTGTCTGCTCCCCACCCCACCCCAGGTGCTGGTGCTGGAGCTGAACGATGAGGCGGCAGAGCACGCCGTGGAGCATGTGGAGGCGGACCTGCTTCAGGACCAGGAGGGCTACCGCTGGAAGGGGCATGAACGCCTCACCGCCCGCCCAGGGCCCGTGAGCTTCGAGCCAGGCTTTCAGCCCTTTGTGTTGGTGCAGTGCCAACCGCCAGCTGTGGTCACCTCCCTGGCTCTGCACTCTGAATGGCGGCTTGTGGCTTTTGGCACCAGTCACGGCTTCGGCCTCTTTGATCACCAGCAGCGGCGGCAAGTCTTTGTCAAGTAAGCAGGGCATCGGGGGCTGGAGACTGGGGCCGGGACCTTGTGAGGACCGTGGGGCCTGTAGTGTTGATGGCCTGCTGTGACTTCCCCTTCTCCCAAGGTGCACACTGCACCCCAGTGACCAGCTGGCCTTGGAGGGACCACTGTCTCGAGTAAAGTCCCTCAAGAAGTCTCTGCGTCAGTCATTCCGTCGAATGCGCCGCAGCAGAGTGTCCAGTCATAAACGGCGGCCTGGTGGCCCCACGGGAGAGGTGAGGCCCAAGTCTCAGAGCAGCCATGTCTCTCCCTGGGCTGTGAGCACAGGATCTGAATCCAAACCAAGTAGGTTCGCCACCCACAAACCAAGTGCTGCCTTGTCTGCTTTCCCATATCCAGAAAGCTACGGCTGCGACCCTTTCCTGAGAGACAAGTCCCAAGTCAGTTTTCATGATGGCTGTCTTAGTCAGGGTTACCATGGCTGAGATAAGACACCATGACCAAAAGCAAGTCATCACTGAAAGAAGTCAGGACAGGAGCTCAAGCAGGGCGGGAGCCTGGAGGCAGGGGCTGATGCAGAGGCCATAGATTATGGACTTGCTCCCCATGGCATGCTCAGCCTGCTTTCTTGTAGAACCCAGGACCACCAGCCCAGGAGTGGCGCCACTCACAACAGGCTGGGCCCTCCCCATCAATCACTAACTAAGAAAATAACATATCTAGGGGGTAAAAAAAAAAAAAAAAAATGCCCTACAGGCTTGCCTGGGAGGGAGGCATTTTCTCAGCTGGGTCTCCCTCCTCTCAGATGATTCTAACCTATGTCAAGTTAACATAGATTTAGCCAGCACAACTGTCTTATTATTTTCCTGTCCCTTTCTACCCATGAAGTGCTGGGAAAGTCAGGCAAGTTCTCCTCAGGGGACCTCTTACTGGGACAAAGTCCTCTTGGGCTCAGACAGTCAGGTGGTTGGCTATGGTCACCCCTTCCCTGGAAGGATTAGCTCTGAATAAGTCAGCGCCTGAGGCAAGAGCCCACCCTCAGGCCCAGCCCAACTTCCTGCAGGCGCAGGCTATGAACACCAAGGTGGAGCGGACAGGCCTGCAGAACATGGAGTTGGCGCCAGTGCAGCGCAAGATCGAGGCCCGCACAGCGGAGGATTCCTTCACCGGCTTTGTTCGCACCCTCTACTTTGCTGATACCTACCTAAGGGACAGTGAGTAGCCAGTCTGATGTTGGGTGTGTAGAACACGACCCCCCTAGCATGAAGGCATGGATAGGCGGACTCTCTGGCATGAGGTAGATGGTTACTCCTGCTGGGAAGTCACACAGGGCAATGCTGCCTGCCTGGGGTCCTTGGAGGCCAGAATATGTTGGTGCAGACAGAAACCAGAGCCAACACCAGCTCGTTCTGGACTTGCCAGTCAGTCGCCTGGTTTGGCAGCCTTCCTCTGCGGATCTCTAGAAGCATGGCCTTAGACAAATCACCTAACTTTCCAGTCTTCCGTGTCCTGTCACGTAAAACAGCACTGCTATCTTGTAGCTCCATAGGGGTTGGGGGTGGTGTGGCTCCTGTTGATGCTCAGTAGGCATGGTTCTTCCCCGGCAAGGGCAGAGCTGCCTTAGGTTCATCCATGTGGGGAGCCCTGTAAGACTGTGGGAGACATAGACATGCTGGCAGCATGTTTATCATGTCCACAGTGTCCTGCCTGCATGTCTGCCTGCAGGCCGGAAGAGGGCGCCAGATCTCATTACAGATGATTGTGAGCCACCATGTGGTTGCTGGGAATTGAACTCAAGACCCCTGGAAGAGAAGCCGCTGTGCCGTCTCTCCAGCCCCGCATGTCTGTTTTACAGAGGCGGGAACTGAAGCTTGAAGACCCTTGCCAACTTGACTTTAGGGTTTCAGTAGCAAGGCCCAGAGCCCCGGGTTAGATACCCAAGCCTTTCCTTTTTGGCAGGCTCCCGCCACTGCCCTTCACTGTGGGCTGGCACCAATGGAGGCACCGTCTACGCCTTTTCCCTGCGTGTGCCTCCTGCAGAGCGGAGAATGGACGAGCCAGTTCGGGCTGAGCAGGGTGAGTGATGAACGGGAAACCCGGGGGGCCTGGCCTTCTTGGGTCGGGTGCTGTGTGGTGTCACCGAGTCACCTGTCATAACCCTGTCCTCACCCTGCCTCCTTTGTAGCCAAGGAGATCCAGCTGGTGCACCGTGCACCTGTGGTGGGCATCCTGGTGCTTGACGGACGCAGTGTGCCCCTTCCTGAGCCCCTGGAAGTAGCCCACGACCTGTCGAAGAGCCCAGACATGCAAGGGAGCCACCAGTTGCTTGTGGTGTCAGAGGAACAATTCAAGGTGCCACATGGCAGGGTCCCCTGGATGTCCCTAAGACATCATCAGTAGAGTTCAGCTCCTTGACGCAGATAATGATCGCTGGGGTGAAGGCTCTCATTTGGAGTTGGAGTATGTGCTTCAGGGTCACAGGAAAAGGGGTGGGGGTGGGGGTCTTGTGTGTGTCAGCCTTAGCCCTAAAGGTCAGAGTAGGGACACTGGGGTGGGGCCTGAGTCTGTGAGAGGTCGGTGGCCCAAGATCTGCATCTGAGAGCTGAGGGGCATTAAGACCCAGGTGAACTTGTTGTACACTGTGAAGTGCCTGCTAAAGGACAAGATCCAGTGGCAGAAATGGCTAGGAGAACCACAGTGTGGTCGTGGTGTGACTCACGCCCAGCTGCCCTGTGTGCCCAGGTGTTCACATTGCCCAAGGTGAATGCCAAGCTGAAGCTGAAGCTGACGGCCCTGGAGGGCTCACGGGTACGAAGAGTTGGTGTTGCTCACTTTGGCAGCTGCAGGGCTGAGGACTACGGGGAGCACCATCTGGCGGTGCTCACCAACTTGGGTGACATTCAGGTGGTCTCGATGCCCCTGCTCAAGCCCCAGGTGCGGTACAGCTGCATCCGGCGGGAAGACGTCAGCGGTATTGCCTCCTGTGTCTTCACCAAATACGGCCAAGGTGTGCGGGCGGGCGGGAGGGCGCGGACTGGGGCCTCAGTGAGCGGGGCGGGGTTGGGTGAGGGAGGTGGAGAGGCAGCTCATGTGTGAGGCTTTGCCAGGGCTGGCTCTGCCCTCCCTGAGTGAAGAGCATCAAAGGAGGCTCTGTCCGCATCCCCCGGGAGGGGAGGGGAGGCCCGCCACAGCTGCAGGGCCGGGAGCCGAGCGAGCGCTGGCTCTACTCAGGCTTCTCTGCCTCTCCTCAGGGTTCTACCTGATATCACCCTCAGAGTTTGAGCGCTTTTCTCTCTCCACCAAGTGGCTGGTGGAGCCCCGGTGTTTGGTGGATTCAACCAAAACTAAGAACCACAGCCGCCCCAGTAATGGCAACAGCACAGGCCCCCAAAGGACCTCAGGCCAAGTCAGGTGAGGATGAGGGCCCAGAGGCCTTTCCGCAGCCTTGCTCTTTCTGAGGTGTCTGCTGACTGGCCAGGACATCCTGGTTCCGGGCCAGCTGCCAATGCAGACCCCTCCCTTGCTTGGACCTAGTCTGCAGTTTGGCCTCGCCCATTCCTCATGGGACTGAGATTTTTCAGAGCCTAGTGGTCCCAGCCCTCACTCTCTGCTCCTCCACAGGGACTCAAGAAACCAAAGTGACAGTGAAGGTAAGACAGGCCTCTCGGGCTGCTCTGTGGGGCACATCTGGGCCACAGCTGGCTACGCTGGGGTAAAGGGGGCAAGGGAGTAAGGCGAGAGGGTGAGCAGGAAGGATGAGTTCAGGCTGGGAGCAGGAAGGAACGGTTTTCTGCATCTGGGGCTCTGGCTTCCAGCACGCACTCCCTTAACCCCTGTAATGAGAGGGCTGGGCAGAGGGCCCAGGGCAGGCCCACCTGACCACTCTGCCTTCCAGAGAAGAAGCCTGGCCTGGCGATGGAGCACGCCCTGCTCAGTGATGAGTGTGAGTCGGTGTGATGGGTTGGTGAGGTTCCCATGAGGGGGGGAAGCAAAGCTTCGAAGGCCAGAGGAAGCCAGGAATGGCTTCTGGGGGCCAGGGGACAAGCCTGTCTGGCACCCCATTGGTAAAAGAGACAGTGTCAGGCCTCACTGGGTCTCTCCTATCCAGCAGGGGTCCTAAAGGAAATCCAGAGCACGCTGGAGGGGGACCGGGGGTAAGTCACTACAGTACTGGGAGAATGGGGACCTGGAGGATGAGGCCGCCCATGGATGGTGATTTCCCTGTCTTTACCACCTCAGGAGCTATGGCAATTGGCGTTCTCACCGCGCGGCTGTGGGGTATGGCCTCGGCAATGTGGAAGGTAGAGCTGTGGGTCCTGCAGGGGAGGGGAGGGCCTGCTGCCCAGGGAGGGACAGGGAGGACAGCCCTAACTGCCACCCTCCCAGGTCCCAACAGCCCCCCGGGGCCATCTTAGCCCTGGAGATCACCAATGGTATCGGGGGCTCAGGGTGGGTGACTATGGCACCCACCCTGCCCAGAATGGTCCTGACCTACTGCCTCCCCATCTTCCACAGCAGAGTGAATGGGACAGCGTCCAGGCTGTAAGATGAGCACACACTACTGAGGGCCTTTCCAGCCCGAGCCTGGCCAGGGTCTACCCTGGCCGCCACCCTGTTGCTGCTCCTGGCCTCAGGAGAGCGAGACCCCACCCTGGGCTGCCCTTCCTGAGCCTTCCTTGTCTGTCTTGTCCCTTTGTTAATGTTGCACAGTTTTTATTCTCCACCCCCCCTCTTTTGTAGTGGGTTGGGTTTTAAATTATAAATTTTAACTGCCTCTGAGTAAAACAGAGTTTTTAATAAACGCCTTGTTACGTCTTCACTAAAACACCCCGAGGATGTGGTGTGAGTCCATCTCCAGCTGGAGTTGGTCAGGGAACCTCCTCTGCAAGTGTTCGCTCCCATCATCAAATGTCGCTAAATATGCCTTCGCATTGTTGGGGGAAGGGCTGCAAACAGCACCCATCCTTCCTCCTAAGGCCCCAATGACCAACGGAGGCATGACCTGCCGAAGTCCACCCCGGGCAAACTAATGAGCACAGATGAAGTTACCCAGAGTGCTCCTCCGCCCAACAGACTGCCCTAAAATGCCTTTACCCAGCAAGGATGACAGCTTCCTTGTAGTAATAGAGACCTCGCACTGGCGGGGACCTCAGAGCGGTGTCCCCTCCCCCCCAGGCCATGTGCAGTTGAGGCAGAGTTGGTGATAGTAGGGGCAACTGGACACTTGGGCAAGAATCTCACACAGCACGCTGCCCTTTTATGTGGGATGTAAACTGCCAACAAATCCAGCTGGGATGTGTTGTGGGGATTTGATCATACTGGGGCACTCAGACTGTTGAAGTTTACCTTGCATCGGGAGTGGAGCTAGCGGGTAGCTGGACAGGAATTGGCCATAGAGAAGCCGGCAATCTGGATAGAGAAGATGCACAGGAAGGACTTGAGTGTGGCTCTTCCTTTTGGTTTTGGGACCAGCGAAGAGACATGTCTCCCTTTGCATCTCCAGCCAAAAGGCAAGGTCAGCTGGTGGCTTCTCAGCTACTCTGATCTAGGAGGTTTTCACCCCATCTGACTTCCAAGCCTTTGTCAATAAAGAAAACAATAGACTTAGTTTCAACCTACATTTCTCAGCCCCTGCTCTGCGTGGGCTTCGGGACTGGAAGGCCCTCCACACCGTGGCCACAGTGGCCAGCAGAGCATTGACCGTGGGGCCATGGGCTGCAGATGATAATTAAAGTATCAGTAGATTCATGCACAGCTGCTAAGCTGATAGAAAACATCAGGGGTGCTACTTTGCTCCAAGATGGCGCCTGCTCAGCCCAGAGGACAGTCGCTACTTTAAACCATGTGAGATTTTTCTTTTGGTGGGTCCTGGCAGAATGTCTTGTCTTGGGTGAGACTCTCAAGTAAAAGAACATGGGGGGGCTGGAGAGACAGCTCAGTGGTTAAGAACATGAGCTGCTCTTCCGGAGGACCTGGGTTTGATTCCCAGCACCCACATGGTGGCTCACAACCATCTGTAACTCCAGTTCCAGGGGACCCAGCGCCCTCCTGTGGCCTCTGAGAGCACCTGTGCATGTGTACATTCACACACACACATTCACATAATTAAAACCAAGATAAGTTTTTTCTTAAAAACCATTTATACCGGTGGTGTTGGTGATGGTACATACCTTTAATCCCAGCACTTGGGAGGCAGAGGCAGGCAGATCTCTGTGAGTTCACTGCCAGCCTGGTCTACAGAGTGAGTTCCAGGACAGCCAGGGCTACACAGAGAAACCCTGCCTCAAAAAAAAAAAAAAAAAAAAAAAAAAAACTTTCTAATATATATCACTTCTGGGTCACCAGAGGGACCAGCAAGCCCATGGGAGCACAGAGACTTCGGTTTGTTTGAGAGTTTGTCCATGAGCTCATAGGACGTGCTGTTAAGGGGCCAACAAGGAGCTAGAGTTCCACTGGGCAGTAATGGCAGTACCTCCCAGCCATTGGGCCAGACTGGGACGGTGTCCCAGTTTAACTTAAGCTGTGTGCCTTGGAGGTCTCACCCACAGAGTGCATCCGCGTAGAACGTGCCCCAAGGACTCAGTGAGTTCATAGCCACATGTTGAAAGTGCCTGGGACACACTAAGCCCATGGGTGGAATTTGCTGTTTGTCCAGGATTCTCTCTGTGCTGTCTTCAGAAAATTGTAGTAATAGGTCTCAGTCGCCAGCTGGATAAATCTCCATGAAATGAACACACAGCACCATGTGCGCCCTGGGGTCCTGCTGCAGATTCTCGATGTGGCGTTTGCCCTGCCTACCAATAGAATCCATGCTGATCGCCCTCCCATGCCTGGCTGCTTTTACACATCATTCTGTACACAAGGTTACCCATGTTATCACTGGTGCTCTTCCGTGTGGCTCTCCTTGCTGCCAGAGAATCCACCATGTGAACGGTCTGCTTTTCACCGCCCTTTGAATAGCTGCTGGCAGCGGGTATTGCCTCTTACAGCTGTCTGCAGGCACGCGAGCTGCCGGGCTGCCCGTGAGCTTGTGGCCCTTTGGGACAGCTGCTTCCTCCTCCTGAGTGTAAATCGACACAACCTTATGGAAGAAAATTTAGAAATCTCAAAATTGCAAACACACAGCCTGTGGTCCAGCAAGATTCCCTCTAGGAGTTAATTCTGCCTGGTGAAATTATACCCCAGGGCTGTTCATAATGTAAGCAAAAGATGACTCCTTACTTTATGTGTATGGGTGTTTTGCCGGCAACTGTGTTTGTGTACTGTGTGTGCCTGCTGGCCTCCGAGGTCAGAAGTGGGCATTAGATCCCCTGGAACTGGAGTTACAGATAGTTTTGAACCACCACATGGGTGATGGATACCCAGCCTGGGTCCACTGTAAGAGCAACCAGTGCTCTTAACCACTGATCATCCCCTCCTCACCTCTCAGAAGCAAAAGGTGAGACCAAGTGGCATCAGCTCAGTTTTTAAAAAATTCAGGGGAAAGGAATTGGAGGAGAGGAGGGAGGGGAATGTAAAATAGATGAATACATTTAATTAAGAAAACAAAATCCATCAGTAGCTGCTCAGTGGTGGTGCACACCTTTGATTCCAGCACTTAGGAGTCAGAGGCAGGCTGATTTCTGAGGCCCAGCCTGGTCTACACAGTGAGTTCCAGGACAGCCAGGGCTATGTGTACAGAGACCCTGTCTCAAAAAATAAAATAAAAAATTAAAGTTTTAAAAAAATCCGTCAAACAGCCAGGCAATAGTGGCAAGCACCTTTAATCCCAGCACTCAGGAAGCAGAGGCAGGTGGATCTCTGTGAGTTCAAAGCTAGCCTAGTCTACAGAGGGAGTTCCTGGACAGGCTCCAAAGCCACACAGAGAAAACCTGTATGGGAAAAAAAAATGTTTGAAAGCCATAGAAGGTGGTATGGGAGGTAGAGGCAGGCGTATATCTGTGAGTTCAAGGCCAGCATAGTCTACAAAGTGAATTTCAGGACAGCTAGGGCAGTTACAAAGAGAAACCCTGTCTCAAAACGAAGGCCAAGCCTCCCAGCCTGGGTTCAACCCCCAGGACTCACAGTGTAGGAGAGAAAGAACTGATGACCCCTGTAAGGTGCCTGTCCTCTGACCTCACATATGGGCTGTGGTATGTGCACATGTAAACACACGATAAGTACAATTTTAAAAGATCTATGCATAACAATTGGTTAAACTGCAGTACATCATTAATTCATCGTGATGCTATGCAGTAACTTGAAAAGGAAGAGGAGGGAAGTGCTGTATGTGTTGTTTGTTTTTGGTTTATTTGTTTTTTCAGGACAGGGTTTCTCTGTGTAGCTGCAAATAGCCATCTGTCTGCCTCTGCCTCCCAAGTGCTGGGATTAAAGCGTGTGCCACCACCTCTGGCACCAACAAAAGTGGAGGGGCCTAGGTATGTAGCTCAGTTAGCAGAGGACTCACCTGGAATCCACAGGGCTCGTCCTGAGTTCCAATCCCAATACGGGACAAAGAACCCACAAAGATCTATGAACTAAGTAAGTTTCTGCTTGTGGTAAGTTGCCTTTGAGGCCGATGATCAGGCGTCTACTCCTGTCTTATGCACTTTTTAGTAAACTGGATTTCACAGGGAAAAGAATGAAACTCTCAGGTGTCCCATGCAAGGCCTGTAGCTGTGGCCGCAGCCTCCGGGATGGCCCCCAGGTAGAAGCGCTTCACTCTGCCCCTCTCAGCAGACAGGGAGCGGGAACGAGGCAGAGCCCGGCCTCTCAGTTTGGCCTGGTGCCAGGCTGACCTGGCTGCCGGTGAGTCCGGGCGCTGTTGCCCTGTCCACGGCCTTTGTCCACAGCTGCAACATCTCCTGTTTCCACTGCCTCCACTCCATTGTTGACCACGGGGGTCAGGGCCCGCTGCCTTCTGCATTATTGATGGCTGCTGCCTATCAGGGGGGACTCGGGGAGACTAGGAACAGACTGAGCCCATAACCAGGCCCGAGCAGACAGCGCCAGCAACCGAGACCTCCGAGCAACCGTGGGCAGTCAGATCAAAAGGCAAAAGGAACCAGTCATTGGGAAGGCAGTCATGGGCAGAAGCAAGGGCAAAGCGCCGCAGCCCCGGGCTCGACCCGGGAGGCCAGCCCCAGCGGAGCAGGACTCGGGGTCAGCCAGCGCTGACGGCGCCCCCAGCGGGGATCGCAGGCTCGCCCGCGGCAAAGCCCACAAGACTAGGCCCGCTAAGGAGCCCGACGCCACCGCAGCTAAGGGGACCTCTGGAGGCCGCAGGAAGTCCGCCGAGGAGGGGAGCCACCGCTGCAGAAGTGCAGGGGCGGGGACATCACTGGAGACCCGGGAGACGCACGGCAGCACGCAGCGTCCTCGGAGCCACAGGCCCACGGAGAGCCGTGAGCTCGGGGACAGTCACAGGGAGCTTCCCGGGGAAGAAGAGTGGACGCGCAAGCGCGGCCGCCGCAGGAGAGGAAGGGAGCCCGGAGCTAAGGCTCTGCGAGGCCGTGGAGAGACTCCTGGCAGGGATGGGGACACGTCGGGCGGGGACGGTGGAAGCTCGTGCCTGGACAGTGAACACCGCGAGGCCCTGGATAGCAGCAGCCAGGGTGGTGGAGCTTCCGAACGGCCAATCAAGACCGGCTCAGAGGGCGCCCTTATCGGAAGACCCGAAACAACTGGCTGCAACCAGCAGGACAATGGAGGACTCGCCTTGGAGCTCCGGAGCAGGGAAGGGCCGTCGGGGACAGGGCCTCAAGGAGCGAGTGATGGTTCCAGGACAGATACAGACTCGAGTCCTGGGTGGGCTGGACACGGACGTCGCCCACGGAAGACCGCAGGAACCTCAAGCGGCATCCCCGAGTCCCAGGAGACAGAGCTGGGCAGAGAAGCTGCAGCCTCCAGCTCCCTGGAGAGTAGCTGTGCAAGCGCCCGCAGGGGCGCCCAGGGTCCTCTGGACTCCAGAGCGATCGCAGACACCAGTGACAGTGACGTCGGGGCGCAGCCAAAGGCTGAGCTGCAGGGCACGGAGCCTGAGTCAGCGGAGGCCCCCAGGGTCGGAGAGGTGGCAGGGAAGATGCAGGGGGTTGTGAGCGAGAGCGGCACGGGAGCCAGAGAGGGAGCAGGTGCAGGGCATCAACGACCCCAGGACCCGGGCCCGCTGGCTGCACTCGTGGTGCTCCGCAAGCTGCGTGCAAGGGCCCCGGCTGGTGCGTCTCCCCAGCTCGCGGGTGGCCTCCGCGTGGGTCTCAAGGCGCGGTTTCAGCGGGTGGCGCAGGCTCTGGGCCTCCTGCGCTGGCTGCGGCTGCGGGTGCAGCAACGTCGGAGCGATGCGCTCAGGGAGAACCCGCAGGAGCGTGAGGAGCGCGGCCGCGAGAGGGCGCTCGAGGCGCGGGAAGGGGTGCGGAGGCCACCGCGCTGGCGAACCATTTGCCTGGCCTGTCGGGCGGTGCTCCAGGCACTGCCGCGGTCTCCCCCTGGCGGCAGTACGAGCCCTCGGCAGGCTCTGAAGAGCTCAGGCTCAGATGGTGCATCAGCCATCGAGGATGCAACTCCAGATCCTAAGTTCGCGGTGGTCTTTCCCCGGATCCACAGCGAGGAGAAGGAGTCGTGCAGCAGCAGCTCAGGAGAAAGCCGCGTTTCGACTCATGCAGGGGCTGCAGAGTACAGGGAGGAGCAAGGGGCTAGAGAAGAAGGCGTGGTCGGGTACCACCAGCCTCCCTCCTTTTCCCCGCCTGTCCCCAGTGGGACCCCACCGGAGGAGAATCAGAGCGGAGCGGAGCCAGAGACCTTGGAAGTGAAGAGTCGGGTGCACTGGGCACAGGGCTCTACTCCCTGCGCAGACCCTGGACTTGGCGCTGATACTCTGCTACCCCAACTTACCTTGGAGACTCGCCTGCAGCAGAATAGCCCCTGCAGGTCCCCAAGGGAGCGGTGGGAGCCAGAGGATGATGCTGAGGCAGCGCTGGAAAAGGCCCTGGAACTTAGCCTAGAGATGCCACCCTTCCCCGGTGCTGAGACCAGGAGTCTCCCAGAGCACCTGGAAGACATTGAGGACCTCGCCCGGCTGCGGTGAGGGGCATAATGCCAAATCCACCACTCCTGGCTCGTAATTCCTCATACTCCATCCACCCTTGGACTTTTGAAAATCGTATGCAACTTTACTGAGGCAACAGGGGCTTTTGCTCTTCCAAAGGTGCCCTTCCAAAGCTCCAGCACGCACACGCACGCGCGCGCACACACGCACACACACTTACTATGGACTGAACCTAGGGTCTCTTGCATTTGGTCCTGAAACATATAGCCCCAGCCCTCTTTATTTTTAATGGGGGAGGGGGCTCTTAAGTGTCACAGTGCACACTCGGAGGTCGGAGGACAACTTGCCTACCCCGTAGTTTCTGGGGATCGCACCCGGGTTATGGGGCTTTGGGGGAAATGCTTAGCCATCTTGCTGCTCACCACCCCCACTCCACCCCTCCCCCCATGTGTTTTGTTAAGCCCAGGCAAGAGTTGAAATTGTGATACTCCCAAGTCGCTGAAATTACAGGCCTGTGCCACTGACAGGCAAGGGACTTCCTTTCCTGGCTGGCCCAGAGAGTATCTCTCTTGACCAGCAGCCCCCACCCCACACACACCCTCACCCCCAGGGCATGGGTTACAACTGAAGAGCCCAGCTTGCCCAGGCTTTCCCTAAAGCTATGTGGCAGAGCTAGGCCAGGACCGACTCCCAGCAACTTCGCCCTTGTCCTGCTGTCCCCACAGGCTGGTGTGTGACAGCTCTGTGTTACTGTGCCTCATGAAGAGGTTCCACCTGGGCCGCATCTATGTAAGGGGGACCGCATGGATGGATTCCCTTTCCTCCGTGGGCAGGGGATCCCTGGCGGTCCGGGGGCTTCTCCTCACCCCTAGACTGGGTGTAACGCCGGCTCTACCTGGGGTCCCACAAGACATGCATGAGAGCCGGTCTGGGGTACATCGGAGCTCCCCATTCATACCCCTTCACCCCTTCTCATAAGAGCCTCTGCTTTCTTTACCAGACTTTCGGGGGGCCCCTCCTGCTCGCTCTGAACCCGTACCAGCCACTGCCTCTCTTCTCACCTGAGGTCTTGGCCAGCTACCATCCCGGGAAGGCCCCAAACACCACACCGTATGTGACTTTGCCCCCAAATACGTCTTCCCGAGTGAGTTCCAGCCTGTGGGCACATCGCCTGTTCCTAGGATGCCCCAGACAGCCCTCCTGGCACCTTCTCATTGCTCTACTGTCCTTCACCCCCCCCCCCAGACACATCTTTGCCATCGGGGCAGCAGCCTACAGCCTGTCTCAGAGCTCTGGACAGGACGCCTGTATCCTCCTGGTGTACGTCACGGCTGATTGGGATGCTTGCCTGAACCGCACACCACCCTAACTATTGTTCCTATGCACTGTCGGGCAGCAGTTCAGGAAGCCACCCTCAGGACTGTGCTGAGGCGGCCCTGCGTGCCCCGGCCCTGCGTGCCCCGGCCCTGCGTGCCCCCCGCCCTGCGTGCCCCCCCCCCGCCCTGCGTGCCCCTGTGTGCCCCTGCGGGTCACTTCTTTCTGGTGCCCATGAACCAGGTATATTGTTACATTGTCAATTCCTCCCTACACAGTCGCTGCCTGGGCTCAGTGGGGCAGTCCTACATGCTCCCTCCTACGTGCTCCCTCCCAAGTGCTCCCTCCCAAGTGCTCCCTCCCAAGTGCTCCCTCCCACGTGCTCCCTCCCATCCTTCACCCCTCTTTCTTGCAGGGGGCACAGTGGCTCAGGGAAGACAGAGGCTGCCAAGAAGATCGTGGAGCTTCTAAGCAGCCTGGGTCAGAAGCAGACAGAGGCCAGAGGGGCTCAGGTGAGGTCTGACTGGAGGCAAACAGTCATTTCTCAGACCATTTCTCCAAGCCTGTGGCTTCTTGTGCATTGGCCCCAATATTTCCCTGATGCAGGGGAGTAGGGTAGGGCCTTTTTATTTTACTATTTATTATTTTTGGTGGTGGTGGGGTTTTGTTGTTGTTGTTTTTGTTTTTTATTTTTTTGAGACCCAATTTCTCTGTGTAGTACTGGCTGTCCTGGAACTTTTGTCTGTAGTCCAGGCTGGCCCTGAACTCAGAGATCCACCTGCCTCTCTCTCCACCTGCCGCGTGCTGGGATTAAAGACATGAGCCACCGTGCCCAGGATGGTCTAGACTTTTCTCTGTAGCTGACAATGACCTTGCATTTCTGCCTTTCCCTGAGTGCTGGGGTTACGGGTGTGCACCAGCACGCCCATTTTATGTACTATAGGGGACGAGCCCAGAGCCTTGCAGACATTGTAGGAGCACTCTCCCTCTCCCTCCGCCCTTTTATTGGGGGGGGGTTGGGATGACCCCGCAGGGGTCCACACAGCCAGCAGTATAGAGAACTCACAGTGGGTAGTAGGTGCTATGGCCATCTTACGTATACACGAGTGCCCCAACCCTCACACAGCTAGAGGACATACTGCCCGTGCTCAGCAGCTTTGGCCACGCCAAGACCATCCTCAACGCCAATGGCAGCCGCTTTGGCCAGGAGTTGCGCCTCTGCCTGCATCAGTGAGTGATAGGGGGTCACTGGGCACTGTGACACCTGCGATTGGTACTCTTCTTGGGCGTTAGGATACTGCCTTTCACCTCAGCCCTTGCATGGCCCCTTCTGGGAAGTGCTCCTGGACATGCCCACCCTGTGTCTTGCTCACAGGGGGGTCACCGTAGGAGCCTCTGTGTCCCACTATCTGCTTGAGACCTCCAGAGTAGTGTTTCAGGTAAGGACCTGCCTCCTACCCACCCTTCCCCAACTCTGAAAGTTGGAAGGAGCCATAGCTCCTAAACCCTGCCCCACCTTCAAGCCAGTTTCTGTCCCCAAGGCCCAGGCCGAGCGAAGCTTTCATGTTTTTTATGAGCTGCTGGCAGGGTTGGACCCTGTGGACCGCGAACAGCTCTCTCTGCAGGGACCTGAGGCCTACTATTACCTCAACCAGGTAGGGGGAAGCTTTCATGGATGGTGAATCCAGACAAGGGTTCAGCAAGGACTTTCAGGATGTTGTGGAGATACCCCACCACAGCCTCTGTACTCTGCAGGGCCGAGCCTGCACACTTCGGGGCAAAGAGGATGCCCAGGACTTCAAGGGGCTGCTGAAGGCCCTGAGGGCGCTAGGCTTGTGTGCAGAGGAGCTGAGTGAAGTCTGGGCTGTGCTGGCCACCATCCTGCATCTGGGAAACATCTGCTTCTCTTCTTCAGAGGTGGGATCTCCTGTGGGCAGGACCAGTGAGCACATAGGATGGGCAGTGATGGGCAGTTTGCACAATCGGAGCAATGATGATGCCAAGGTGTGGAAAATCACAAAGCACCAGGCTGCCATCACATAGACAAGAACCCTGGTCCTTCTGTACCGCTCCCGGTGCCTTTGTGCTAAGCTGTCACTCTTCAGATATCCTGGAGTTAGCGAGAAGATGCTGCCTGATGATGTCAAGGGAGAAGCCCTTGGTACTTTTTAAAAGAAACTCAATTCTCATGTCAACAGTGTGTCCTAAGTGGTATGTCGTCCCTCCAGCAATAAGGTAGCAGAAAGAGAAAGGGACTGGCCAGAACTGCCTGACCACTAAGAAAAGATAGTCGGGCTCACCCTCTGGGCCTTCAGCCCTGGAGCCTGGCTCACCTCAGTCCAGAGCACTTTGGTGCTGTTGGCCATTTATTTATTTTGAGACAGAGTTTTACTATGTAGCCCAGGCTGCCCTCGAACTGACAGAGATCCACCTGTCTCTGCCTCCCAAGTGCTGAAATTAAAAGTGTGCACTACCACAGCTGGCTGCTGTCGGCCCTTTGAGTAACAGGCAGCTGGCTGGATAAAACAAGGCTTTGCACAAGCAAAGCTCTTTCTGTCCCCCTCTGTCCAGCGAGGATCCCAAGAGGTAGCTGCTGTGTCCAGCTGGGCTGAGATTCACTTGGTAGCCCGGCTCCTACGAGTGCCACCAGAGCGCCTGGAAGGGGCGGTCACCAAGAGGGTCATGGTGAGTCCCAAGAGTGCTGGGAAGGTGGGAAGAGCAACCTGAAGCTCCTGTGGGTATGGCCCCGACATCCTGAGCATTTCTCTGGTCTCCAGGACACGCCCTATGGCCGGGTCTCTGCATCTCTGCCAGTGGGAAGTGCTATTGATGCCAGGTAACCGTGGGAATTGGAGAGAGGAGCCAGGTGAGATGCTCTGCTGGGCAAGGCTCACTTACCGTGTCTGCAGGGACGCCCTGGCCAAGACCCTGTACACAAGGCTCTTCAACTGGCTTCTGAAGCAGATCAACATGCTGCTGGCTCCACCGAGGGAGGTGGACGGTGTGGCCACCATCACTGTTGTGGATGCCTTCGGCTTTGAGGTCACCCTTTGGGAGCGGGACGAGCAGGGCAGGCGGTGCCCATCTCATTCCAGCTCCTCCCTGGAGGGCTCTAGCAGGCTGGAGGTTTTGCCTTTTACACCCTCCCCTCCCCCCTTGTTAAAAACCATTCCTAAAGGTAGCCACCGAGGTCTGTTTCCTTATTTGGCCACTTCCTCCTCCTGAGGCTGACTGCTGAGGTCTGGCAATCAAAGCCCCCCTTTGGCTCACCTAATTAACATGGCCAATGGAAATGAAGCAATTCATCCCAGCTCAGGGGCTTCCCCCTTGCCCTTTATACCCTTTATAAACTGCCTATTTGCCTATGGTCCACATCTGACTCCTCGCTATCCAGAGGCAGTCCTTTGTGTCTCCTGGGCAAATATCCCTCAGGCCTGTCCCTTGCCTGTCCCTTTCCTCGTCTCTCCCTTGTTCGCCTCTTATTCTTTGTCCTTTGTCCCTCGAGGGCAAATAGATCACCTTAGCACTGAGAACTTGTGTGTCTTGAGTGGGTTCCAGTCCTTTCCCTCCTCTCTGCTGGCTCCTTCTGGGCCTACGGAGTGGAATCTTGGTTGAGTGTCCCTGGGGGTGGGTGGGGGGAGGGGAAGGCGAGGAGGAGCCAGGAAGGAAAGGGAACAGGTCATGCCTGTTGGGTCTTTGGAGTCTGATGGAGGCTGGGGCAGGGAATCTTGGGGCTGCAGGTCCACTTGCTGCCATCTGCATGCTCCTGGGAGGAGGACAAACCCCACCACAAGCTCCTTCCCCAGCTGGAGCTGGCAGCCCTCCTGGGGTCCCTCTGGGAGGGGCTGGAGTCCACAACGGACCCCAGTGCTCTCTGCCCGTTCACTGCCCTGTGTGTCCTGCCCTCTTTGGGATGTCCTTGATGGCCACTTCTGCCCTGGATGGGAAGGGTTGTATGCATGTGTGTTCTGGTGCATGTTTGCAGGTGTGCACAACCGTGCTAAGGCAGTGGGTGAGTGTGCACAACCGTGCTAAGGCAGTGGGTGAGTGTGCACAACCGTGCTAAGGCAGTGGGTGAGTGTGCAAGCCGCGCTAAGGCAGTGGGTGAGTGTGCAAGCCGCGCTAAGGCAGTGGGTGAGTGTGCAAGCCGCGCTAAGGCAGTGGGTGAGTGTGCAAGCCGCGCTAAGGCAGTGGGTGAGTGTGCACAGCTGTGCTAAGATGACCTATCACCAACACCGTGTCCTTTAGGCTTGTCCCTGTTGACTGAAGTCTCAGTTCTGGGGTACCACTCCTGCTAGAGCCCTGGAGAGAAGGGAGGGAAGCCCCACTTGCCCTGCCCCGACCTCCTGTGCTTTTCACATCTCCCAGGCACTTCGGGTGAACAGCTTGGAGCAGCTGTGCAGCAACCTGGCCAGCGAGCGTCTGCAGCTCTTCTCCAGCCAGAGGCTGCTGGCCCAGGAGGAGGTAGGGAGCTGTGCACAGATGTGGCAGGTGACAGAGCGCTGCCCCATAATGGGTGGGGAGGCTCAGTCCTTCCTAACCTCCACTTACGTAAGAGGAGGGGAATCTCTTTTGTATAGCTCTGTGATCTCTACCCCACACACAACAAATGTGGGCTGTGAGTTATCAAATACTGTTTGTTTCTAGGAGGAATGCCAGCGAGAGATGCTGAGCTGGGTGCCCATTCCCCGGCCTCCGAGGGAGTCCTGCTTGGACCTCCTGGTGGGCCAGCCCCACAGCCTCCTGAGCATCCTGGACTCCCAGACATGGCTATCCCAGGTATCCCTGTCATCAGTGATGCTCAGTGCCAGGAACAAGGAATGAGGGCCCTAAGCAGCCACGATGAAGCCAGCAGGATCTCCTGGGAGACAACCAGGTTATAAGGTCCAGAGACCCAGCCTTTCTGCACAGCCCAGGGAAGAACCATTCAAGAGGGAAAGCATTGGGCTCACACCAAATGCTTCTTAAAACATTTCATTTTAAATGTATGAATATTTTTGTTTGTTTGTTTTGTCGAGACAAGGTTTCTCTGTGGCTTTGGAGGCTGTCTTGGAACTAGCTCTTGTAGATCAGGCTAGTCTTGAACTCACTGAGATCCGCCTGCCTCTGCCTCCTGAGTACTGGGAACAAAGGCACCACCAATGTCTGTCGTTTGTTTTTTCAAGACAGGGTTTCTCTGTGTAGTCCTGGCTGTCCTGAAACTTACTCTGTAGATCAGGTTGGCTTTAATTCAGAGATCCACCTGCCTCTGTCTCCTGAGTGCTGGGATTAAAGACATGTGCCACCACCACCCAGTATGTATGAATGTTTTGTGTGTGTATGTGCTCTCTCTCTCTCTCTCTCTCTCTCTCTCTCTCTCTCTCTCTCTCCCTCATTCTCTAGTACCGTGGAAATCAGAAGAGGTTGTTGGATCCCCTGAAACTGGAGTTACTATGGTTGAGAGCTACCACGTGGGTTCTGGGCCCAGAACAGCAAAAGCTCTTAGCCATCTCTCCAGCCCTTTAGTCTTGTTTTGAGATAGGAATTCATGTATATGACTTGCCTGGTCTTGAACTCCTGATCCTTATGTCTCCACATACTAAGTACTGGGATTACAGGCATGCACCACCAACAGCCTGCTACAAATGCTTCTTGGGTTAATAACTGGCTATTGGGTGTGAATATTCCCTGTTACAGGTTAGCCTCTGCCACCCTGTATTTGAACTCCCGGAGGGAACAGACACTCTTGGTTACCAAGTGTAGTCAGTGTGACTTATCTTTCCTCTACACTAGGCTGAGGTGCAGATGGACTGTCTGAAGGGCTTTGATTCTATCTGTGGTTCACTAGTAATGAAAGAAGGGGTAGATTTGCATGTAGGGACCTTTATAAGGGGAAAGGTCAGACACAAAAGATTCAGTTCTTCCCCTAGAGGCTGGAGAGATCCCTTAGCAGTAAAGAACACGTTGCTCTTGCAGAGGGGCCAAGTTCAATTCCCAGCATCCACATGGTGGCTGGCAGCCATCAATATAACTTCAGCTTCAGGAGATCTGATGCCCTCCTGAAACTCCATGGGCACCAGACACACATGTGCCGCACACAGAGATAAGCAAGCAAGCACACATACACACGTTAAAAAGGAAGTGAGTCTAACAATTAAGTTTTAAAAATGACTGGGCAGTGGTGGCACACTCCTTTATTCCCAGCACTGGGGAGGCAGAGGCAGATGAGTTCAAGGCCAGACTGGTCTACAGAGCAAGTTCCAGGACAGCTAGGGCTGTTACAGAGGAAACCCTGTCCCAAAAAGCAAATTAAATAAATGTAAAAATAAAGATAAATCAGCTGGGCATGATGGCACACCCCAGCACTCAGGATGCGGGAAAAGCTGGGCTGGGCTAGGCAGTCCATTGCCAGCTAGTCTGGCATATGAGACTTTCTCACAATAAATACATGAGAATCCCATTTATGTATGGGATGGGCAGTGAGTGCTGTGGGGTCACAAGAACGTGTATAAGACCCAGACCTTTGGGAACTGAGGCTGGAAGGGTAGACACCGAGAATAAAGGGACCCTGGGACAGTGGTATAGCTCAGTTGGCAGAGGGCTTGCCTGGCAGGCACAGAGCCCTGGGTTCGATCCCCAGCACGGTATAAAAGTAGATGCGGTGATGATGCTCTGTGGGAACAATCACCGTCTTGGGGAGTTCAGCTGTGCCTCCTTGCAAAAGATCATTCCAGGTGGGTTATTAACTGTTTATGATCCCCCACAAGAGGGATGGGGGGGGTCACCAGACCCTCGCCTACCTTACCTCGACACCTGTATTCAATTCGGCACTGATTGGCCCTCACTGCATGTGGTCTAGCATTTATAGGCCAGGGAAACAGGGAGGGAAACCTCTACATAGCTGCAGGAAAGTTCTGGGATGCTGGGTTAGATTGTTGGGGAGGAGCGCCCACACTTCATTGAGTGACTCCTCATCTGTGCCTGGTAAACTAGCTGGTTCCCCAGGGTGGACTTTGGAGAAATCATACCTTGCTTTCCCACAGGGACTTTAGGAGAAGGAGCAGGTGTTGCCCATTCCTCCCTTGAAGGGATTTTGACAAAAGGTGCACACCTGTAATCTCAGCACCCCAGAGGTAGAGGCAAGGAGGATCCTCTCGGCTACACAGGCTAGCCTGAGCTACAGGAGACAATACCAAACCAAACCAAAACCAGCCAGGCATAGCGCACAACCTTTAATCCCCAGGGTTCTGGGTGCAGAGGCAGGAGGATCAATGTGAACTCAAAGCCACTGTCTCCAAATGAAGGAAAGCTACCACAGGTGTTTCTGAAGTCCCAGGGTCACTCTTTAAAAGGTTTAAACATCTTACGTGTATGGGTGTGTTTGGTCTGAACACCGTGTGTACCTGGGACATGGGGAAAGCAGAAGAGGACATCAGCTTCCCTGGGACTGGAGTTACAACCATGAGCCACTATCCGTGTGGGAGCTGGGAACTGAACCAGGCACTCTGGCAGAGCAGCCAGGGCGCTTAGCCGCTGAGCCATCTTGCCAGCCCTTAGGTTATATAACATAACCTGTAAGGACTTGAGAAGCTGTAGTTGTGGGATCTGCCTGGGATGGCTTTGACATCTGTGTCAAAGGCCCCGCCCGACTCTATTTCCTGTTAACTCCTTCGGGCTTCCTCAGAAAGTCCACATCTAGGGCCTGTGGAGACGGCTCCTGGGCCTGACATGATCCTGACTGGTACTACTCAGTTGTTCCAAATGTACAGTCATCGAGAGAGAGAGAGAGAGAGAGAGAGGACAGAGAGAGAGAGAGAGGACAGAGAGAGTGTGTTTTCTAGGGACCCCGCTACAGACTCACTGACTCTTCCTGTCTGAGGAAGAGATAGATGTGCAGAGACAAGTCTCCTTGTCTAGGGAGTGTGGTCCTGGGGTCTCCAGGTGGGAACGAGGTCCAGCCAGGGAACAGCAGCATGTGTGCAGCCTGAGGAAAGTGTGTGCCTTTTTCCTCGCCAGGCCACGGACCACACCTTCCTCCAGAAGTGCCACTATCACCATGGTGACCACCCAAGCTACACCAAGCCTCAGCTGCCCCTCCCCATCTTCACAGTGAGGCACTATGCTGGGCCCGTCACCTACCAGGTATCTGTTCATGCGCACAGGTTCCAGGGCGAATCAGTAAGGCCACATCACCTTAGTGTCTGCCCCTCCCAAACTGAGTCACCAACCAAGTGACAGCGGCAGGGTGGCACAGCTCCACCTGAGCCTCAGGCCGCACCCAATTCTGAGCATCAGGATAGTATTCATTTTTACAGATGTATTTGTTTTTAATGTGGGGGGGGCAGCAGTTTTGTAAGCTACTGCGCACATGTGGAGGTCAGAGGACAACTTTTGGGAGTCAGTTCCCTCCTTCCACAGCATGAACAAGTGGGGTGTTGAACTTTTGGGTCTCTCGAACTCAGGAGTAGGCATCTTACTGGCCTAGCTCATTATGCAGCTACATCCCCCCCTCTCTCGTTTTTTGGAGACAGGGTTTCTCTGTGTAGCCCTGGCTGTCCTGGAACTCACTCTGTAGACCAGGCTGGCCTTGGACTCAAGAGATCTGCCTGTCTCTAAGGGGCTGGGATTAAAGGTGTCCGCGGCCGCCGCCGCCGTTACCACCGCCTGGCTTTTGAAGTTTAATCCCTTTAACCACTGAGCCTTCTCTTGGGCTGGAGTTATAATTGGTTGTGGACTGCTATGTGGATGGTGGAAATCAAACCTGGGTCTTCAGGAAGAGCAGCCAGGGCTCTTAACTGCTGAGCCATCTCTGAAGCCCCATGTAGTCTGTTGGTTTTTGTTTTCTTTTGTTTTTTTAATATGTTTATGCTTTGTAGTTTTGCTTTTGATACAGAGTCTCACTCTGTGGACCAGGCTGGCCTTGCA